>NW_028251533.1:0-53103 GCF_964263255.1 Lissotriton vulgaris
TTACTTCATGTCTTTGCAGACAGATAACTGCCTTAAAACCTGTCATGTTGTCAAGTTGGGCAGCCATTGTGAGTGACTCATGCCTTACAACATGGACTGCTTCAAACGCCTATCCACTATGCATGCAATCCTCTAAACACCTACACACTTGTCTCTCACACCTTCAATTACCCAGTCAGTATCCATACTCTCCTACAAACACCCTGTTTATCCCTTTGCACTCCTCCAGCAACCCGTTCAACACCATGTACTAATCCATTCACTGCACCAAAATCCAATCACTTATAAATTCACCTAGGCACTCTCCTTACAGTACTCTAATCATTCAGTTAGAACCCAAATACTCATTCAGTGATTTAGAGCCTTACCACATAAGGTTTAAGGTGATTTCAGGTGAAAGGCCACATTATTCTTGTAGTTGTTGCCTGCAAACTCACTATTAAAAATCAGACTAGGAGTGTTGATCTGTATTTAAAAAGTGAAAGAGAAAATAATGACAAGTGGAAGGAATTTATACCTTATTTGTTGGTAGAGAATTGTTTTGATTTAGGTTCTGATCAGCGTATTTGCAAATATTGTTATAACAAATTAGACGAGAATAAATTGCCTGCTAGAGCTGTCTGTAATAATCTAGAGTTGGTAACCATTCCTCCAGAACTGAAAGATTTAAACATGTATGAGTCTATTCTGATTCAATGTATACACCCATTTCAGACTATTGTTCGTATGGAGCCTAAAACAGGTAAATTGCCTCCTACAGATTAACAGAAAGGATTAAAAGAAAGAGTTGTATATTTACCTCTAGATTCAAAGAAAAATATTGAAACTATTGGTGTAGAGAATGTAGAAAGCGAACCATTAGTTATTCTAGTTAATGGTGTTCCTACTAAGAGAAAGAATTTCTGGCAAGAATTAGTGGATGTTAGGAAAGTGCAAAATGCAACATTGTATCTGATAAAAAACAATGAGTACTATAAAAATGTGTATGTGGAAGAAGAAGAAATACCTTTAGGAGATGACACCGAAAGGTCAAGTGGTCAATTTGAAAAGGTAGACATGTCGAAAAGTGAAGAAATCTATGCACATTATAGTGTACATCCACTTCATTCGAAAGAAGTGATGGGGAATACTATTGAATTATTCCAAATGGAGGAAGAAAAGGGTACTCCCATGAGTGTATGGGAGGAAAGTTTAGAAGCTCGTTGTTATCCGCAGCTCTTTCCAACTGGAAAAGGTGGACGATATGATGAGCGAACTGTGCAGATTCCTGCATCTGAATATCGGACAACAAGATTGTATGCAGAAGATCCAAGATTTCGACCATGTATCCCATATATATTTCATCTTTTGTTTGAGAGTGACTTGTCTGGACTTTCATATGCAGTCAACCACATTTTGAAAACGTGAATACATCTTCAAAATGTTTCTGCAAAGGAATTTATGGATAAAGTACATCAGAGAGACGATCATTTAGAATCTCAGCTGATTAATTTGATGGCATGTCAGCGTGGTACTAATGAGTATTGGTACCGTCGTCATGGAGAACTTAAATGCATGCTAAGAAACTTAGGAACTCCTACGTGGTTTCTTACCCTAAGCTGTGCTGAATATGCTTGGGATGATTTACTTGTATTTCTTCGATAGGCAAATTCGAATATAAAAAATATTGAATGCAATACACCTGGAGAATTGTGCTCTTTGGATCCTGTTAATGGATACAGGTATTTCAATCATAGATTTTAAGCTATGATGTCTTTTATCTGCAATAAAAAGAATTCTCCTCTTGGAGAAGTTGTGGATTTCTTTTGGAGAAAGGAGTATCAAGCTAGAGGTGCTCCTCATATACATATGCTGATATGGATCAAGGATGCCCCCAAATTTGGAACTGATTCTGATGATACTGGTTTGTCTTTTATTGAAGAATATGCCACATGTGCTACACCCAAAAGAACAGAAGAAAACAACTCAAGACAACAAGTCTTACGATTCCAAAGCCATTGATGTGGAAAATACTGTTGACGAAAGTGCAAGTCTAAGGAAAAGTTTTATACCAAATGTCGTTTTGGATTTCCACATCCTGTAATATCCAAAGGAAGAGTAAACAGTTTTATGTTAGCTATGGGACATACAAGTACTAGAAAGTCTCCAAAAAATACATACAATTTGAGAAGAAGTGAAGAATCAAAATACATAAATGATTATAATCCGGTTACTCTCTCAATGTGGAATGCTAATACGGATTTTCAGTACATTGCGGATAATTCCATTGCTGTTGCTCGGTATGTAACATCCTACATTACAAAATCAGAAAAGAAATGTGGGAAGAGATTTCTCATGAGAAGAGTCTAAGTAATAAATTATACAGTTTCAGTTTGAAGATGTTATCCCATTGAGAAATTGGAGCGTATGAATGCTCAGATGGGTCATCATATGCAAGTTTATACTCAAAATCTAGAAGAATCATTTGGGTGAGTCTAGGTCTGGCTGCAACACAAAATCAAGTACTTAAATCTGTTCAAGAAAGTGAATATTTAGCAATAAAAGATCCCCAAAGTACAGATATTGTGAAAACAAATATGTTGGACACATATTATCCAAATAGAAGTCAGCATCTTGAGAACATATGTCTCTATGAAGTGCTGCAAAACAACACTTTTAAACAGAATACTACAGAAAACATCAATGATGGAAAATATGCAGTGATTGGTAACGAAGGATGTTTGGTGAAACAAAGGAAAGGAAATTTGAATAATCACAGAAAACTGAGTTGCGACACTCCTGATAAAAGGGAATTTTACTATTTAGCACTTTTACAACTGTTCAAACCATGGCGTTCAGAATTGGAATAATTGGAGATTTTCAGAGCTATGAAGATTCCTTCAATGCTTGTAAAGATACCATACAATGTACTGTTTTTGCAAATTATGTGAAAATGTTGAAAAATGAAATTGATCAAAAAGATCCTATTGCAGCTGAGATTGCTAGAGACAGTTCTTAAGACAGTCAAAGTTCTGCTACACTGAGTCAAGATCCACTTGGACAACCAATTGCTGAAAATGAAGCAACAATCACAATGAATGAGGTGTACACAGCAATGTATCAAGCTCAAGAAGATATTATAGCCTTATAGCCCGCCGTAGATGGCCATCTACGAAGGGCTATAAGGCTATTAGAACATTCTGTCACTAGAGGGCAGAATGTTCTAACAAAAAAAAACAAAGCCTTTGGGAGCGTGAGGGGATTGGAATCCCCTCAGGTTCCCTGAAGCCTTTGTTCACAGCCAGAGCTGTGAACAAAGAAACATTGGAATGTTGGAGCTTCAGGCTTATACCAGCCATTATAAGCCCGGAGCACTCCATTGTTTTCAATGGAGCTCCCAACATTCCAATGTTCTAATATGGACTTAGGAAACTTGGAAGAACATCTAAATGTTGAACAGAAAGAAATATATCAGCAAGCGAAAACAGATTGACCATGGATTTCTTCATGAAAAGAAAGAATGCACATAATTCCAACCTATCTGAATGTATGTCAGTGGTCAAGCTGGAACAGGAAAAAGTTTCCTAATTAACGTATTGACCAGTTATCTGCAAAAAACAAGTTCAACTGATTCACATTTTTCTTGTGTTGTAACTACTCCAACAGGGTTGGCAGTACACAACATTAAAGGAATTACATTACATTGTTTACTAGCATGAAAACAAATTAGAATACCACAAGCTATCTGTGGAAGCTTCTTATGAAGTTTCAAGAGTGCTGAGGAAAATGAAACTTCTAATTATTGATGAGGTAAGCATGGTCTTAAACTTAATGCTTGCTTTTGTGCATTTAAGAATGCAGTAAATTCTTAAAACAGAATACAATGTCTTATTTGGGGGAAAACATGTCATCGTTTTTGGAGATCTACTGCAACTTACTCCTGTAAAAGGAAAACCAGTATTTAAAACACTTGTGCATGAAGACACCAGAAAGTCTTTGGGAAGTGTTGGAAACGTTAATATTTGGTCATATTTTGAATACAAAGAACTCATTACAAATATGCGACAGGCAAATGATGTTGATTATGAAAATATTATTCAAGATATAGGAATTGGAGTTCTGACACAACAAGGCAAACAAGCTTTGCAAAGTCGACTACTTACGAATTTGTTGCCGAATGAAAATATATTTCCTGAAAAAATATATATAAAAATTGCTGAAAGTAAATCTATAATCTGCTTAATGATAACACTGCTCGAGTGTTCTATATTTAATGAACAACTTTTGAAGCTGGAAAATGAAGAAATAATAAAAATGGAAGTCATTGATAAAATAGAGCATGAAGGAATCACTATTATTTTGATCCAAACATTGAAAATAAAATTGGATTCTTTAGAAAAATAGATATGTAAAACTGCTGGTTTAGAAAAGAATCTATATGTATGTATAAACTGTTGGGTAATTTTAAGACGTAATTTGGATGTAGAAAAAGGTTTAGTTAATGGAGCAATGGGTAAAGTTGTGGATTTTGTTAATTATCAAAATAGAGATGGAATTGAATTTTTAAAAATCAAATTTGATCAAATTGAAGAAGTAAAACAAATTGGTTGTTCCGTTTGTTTTTTGTTTGTTAAAGATGTATATGTCCATAGAAAACAATTTCCACTTTCTCTGGCATATGCAGTGACTATTCATAAATCTCAAGGTTTAAGTGTAGACAGTGCTTTGGTGAACATTGGAAGTACCGTGTTTAAAGAGGGTATGGCATATGTTGCTTTGTCCCGAGTCAGAACTTTATCTGGATTGTTTTTGATTGATTTTGATGATACAAAGGTTACTGCAGATGCAAACTGTTAAAGGAGTATAATAGGCTAAGAAGAGCGTGTGCTTCCAATTAAGGTCAATATCCTGTATTTGAAAAGTGTGTGGTAGGTGGAAAAAGAAGATATGAGAATATCTGTAGTAAAGTTATAGAGAAGGAAAAAAAACAAGATAATGTGATTACAAGCAAAAAGAAAAAGGACACTTGAAGAGATTGTTGGTTATCAGTTTGAAAATAGTTCAGGTATCAACTGCTATGCTAATGTAGTGGTCAATTTTGTTTTTTTTCTTGAAAGTTTGCAACAGCAAATTATGGAGATTCAGGAAAAAAGATTCTGGGGCATATTATCAAGAAAGGGCGATAATGGGCTTGATAATATGCTCTATGGAATTCCAATCGAAACCCATGTTACATGTCTTGAATATCTAACATAGGCATCGATTGGAATTCATAGAGCATATTATCAAGCCCATTATCGCCACTTTATCAGCAGTTTACTGCCAATAAAAGCGGCGATAATGTAAGGCCCTTTCTTGATAATATACCCCTTTGTTCCTTGTTGCATTCTGTTTATGAAAAATTGAGAACTGATAAGTAAATGCAAAGTCTTTCTGATATTCGTAATCTTTTGGATATATGTTCTGGTTCTACACAATTTACACAGAATATCTAACAAGATGCTCAGGAATTTCTAACGTATATGCTTACCGTATTAGAAAATGAAGGCATAGAAACTAAAAATCTTTTTGACCTTTGTTATAAATGGGAACATTAATGTGAAAATTGTATGTTTACATGTAGCACTAATATAGGCACTGAAAGATTTATATATTTGACATTACCAGACTGTAAATCAGTGTCTTTCAACAAACTAGTTAAAGCAGTAAATCAAAACATGGAGTGCAGCCAATGCAAATCAGAAATGTTAACAACATTATGTATACAAAGATATGGACAATATGTAATTTTAACGATGCCACGTTGTACAACTGATGGAAGAAAATTGGAAACTTTAATAAGACATATTGTAGCAAGTCAACTATCAATATCCGGAAGGACTTTTGAAGCCGTAGCAATAGTATTCCATGATGTACAACATCTGGACATTACACTGTCTATTTAAAATGTGATAAAGGATTGACATATTGTAAAGATGCTCAATTGGTGTTTAAACAACGTTTGCCTAGCGAATTATCAAATTCCTACTTAATATTTTTAAAGCCAAAGTTTTAGAAACATATTTCGGCCTCTGAGGAATTTATTAATATGTATTAATACGATTACTATTGGACAATTGCAATATAAAGGATTTCAAGAATACTATTTGGCCTAGAGGAAAAGTATATATTTGAATTAAGGACTTTTATCTTGCACAATCTGAAATTCAAGTAAGAACATTTTCTTAGAAGAGAGCATGTTATATATGTGTGATTTGTTATTGAGGATGTAGTTTTTATGGAATGTTCCGAAATAGTTGAGTATGTTAAAAATATTTCAGAATTACTTTAGTTTTTTTTTAAACAATCTTATTGAATGTTTTTTTTTGCCCGCTATTATGTGATGAGTAACATTGAAATCACTGTTTGTAGTGAAATTCAATATATTGTGAGAACAGCAAGAAAGGCAAAGAAAATCATTTATAAAATGTTAAAATTATGTTGTGTTGTAGGAAAGTATAATATTATATATTATATCTATATTCTAAAATATGAAATTTTCTGAAATTTAAGTTATAAAAAACAACTAAAAAAATGTTTAGTGTTTTTTATATCTGTTACTGTGATGGTAAGATTAACTAAGTGGTAAAATGGACGATGAGCTGTGTTTGCATACTTAATTAATTAATTAATTAATTAATTGTGGGTTTATATAGCGCTAGAATCGACTCCCGGAGGAGTATCTCCGCGCTTCGACCGCTGGGGAACCTGTCCTGGCTCACCCTGAGAGATGGTCCCTAATGGGTATTTCTAAGGTGCGACCAAGCATCCCCAGCGGTCTGGGGGGGCCGTTGTGAAGATGAGGCAAGCTAATGCCCAGAGTTGTCGAGTGTGGTCCCTGACTGGAGTAGGCACCGAGGCGAGAATTATCGAGCCCGCTGACCCTGGTCCACGACCCTGCCGCGTCGGGAATCAAACCCTGGTCCCGGGCCGTCCTCTGCTTACGGGTCTGCCGCCTCTAACCAGTGAGCCACACCACTCCACAACTGGTGAAGAAAGGGAGAAGGACGGAGTAGATATGTGTGAAAAGATGCTCTGTTGTCGTTTTAAGTTACGGGATAAAGTTACCTTGAATCTGGAGTGTCCCTGGGGGCCAACTAATCCACCAGATATGTGCAGAAAGTGCCAGAGAGTTGTATTGCAGAGAGGTATAAAATGGGACATGACGTCGGAGCACCTCTCTTCAACATTAGCTGTATGGTGTTCAATAGAGAGACATGTTGGACTAGTAGGACCCAGGGACTTTCAAGATTAAAAGAGACTAAATTCTTCAACTTAAAACACATCACAGAGAGTGTTTGCACATGTCACATAAGGCCACATCCCTTCCCTTCACCACTCTATAAACATGTCCTACCACTTTGCCAAAACCTAAGTACTTATAAATTTATGTTTTTCTCTGTTAGCACTACTGAAATTACTCTACGTATTAGTCATATAGTTAAGGATTGACCTAGCCACTAACCCTAGTACAAGTCAATTTCTTTGTATACTATGCATGCAGACCTGCAAGAAGCTACAAAGTATGAATACACTCTTTAAAATACCTAGTTTATACCTATGTAGTTTTGGAATCGCTCTGTCATAGGATCCCATTTGACCTGAAAAGAAAAGATTTGATTGGTTCATAACATTTCCCATTGTACCTATTGAAAGACCACAATCATTTCAATCATTCTTCTTTGAGCATCTTTGGAGAGATAACTCTGTGCTTACCTCCTGTCACTCTCATGAAAATTTTCAAACAATGAATTAGCAATATGTTCTTACTGTAACAGTCTGCCAATACCTAAGCACTTATGGGACACATTTAGAAGAGTCCTGTGCCAACAATATGTCACTTTTTGTAACATAGTGATGGCGCAAGACACTCTTTTATATTTACAAGGAAAGGAAAAGGCACTTTGTGTATCTTTTCTTTTCCATGTAAATATGACCTAATCATACACATCACTTTGCATTGAAGGGGCGTTCTATAGGTGTTGCTGTGCGTGCTTGCACAGAACACTCAAAGAACAAGACACATCTCCAGATTCATCAGAAAACATAAATCTGGACATGTGTGTGAATGCTGCACCATTCTCCAATTCGTTTAGCAAGGCTCAACAAGGAGAATTGTTTTCATTTCTCCTCATTTTTTTTCTTTCAATATATGCTGCATTGCACATCATAGATTGAAGGAGAAAAATGCCTTCACTGATTGTTTTTGTGGAGGAAGGTGTGTCTTCCTGCACAAAAACAAACTCCACACGACACAGACATCCATGCACCATGGTGCATGGGGACCTGTGTCACCGCATAGCTGCAGTTTAAGAAGCAGTGTAGAGGGAAGCATAGACTTGCAACATATTTATGGACATATGTCGCATCCCTGTGCTTCGGAAGTACCACCAGACACTGCAGCTAAAGAGGTTACAGTGTCATGCTGCAGCACTTCCTTATAGTTTTGCACTTATACATTCACCATACACTACTAATGCATTCTTCCAGTCAATTAAGCACTACACATACATTCAACCAAACTTTCACACACTATCAAACAAATATAGCTCTTTTTAACCAGAGAAGTTAATTCTGAAAATAACTTTTTTTTGAAATATTTTTTTATAGTTTTAGTATAACCTTTCAACGCTCATTATAAAATATGGAGTACCATATTTGAAACCATTGGCACACCAATACAAGTTTCTAAAAAATCACTCACTGATTCCTAGATCTACACACACATTGAAACACTTACCTACAGATTCCCTGATACATGCTGACAAAGATCAATGGAACACTATAAAATATACTTATACACTATTGTAAACATTACACACCAGCATACATCATATTCACATATGTAGTCATCCTACTCACTTATGCAAACAATTGATCATATGATCATTGAACATTTATTCAGCTACACACTTATGCAAACACCACTTAATTTATTTATATAGATAGTAACTCATACTTAGTGTGTTATAAAATCACTATTACAAGTATAAAGTTATCTATGCAGTCACACTTCGGGCTGGACTATTCCCATGGGGCACAGGGTCAAGAATGATTTGCATATGGCTGGGTTCAAACTGGAATGGCATGGTGAGCAAAAAACGATGGATTTAGGCCCAGATCTCTGTACTGGGGTGAATGTATGACACTGTTCTGCATTCTGTCCATCAACTATTGTTTTTTGAAAACTTTTGAAAGCGCACTTGACAGCAAATGTTAACAGTTTTCAAAAATTAACCAGCATCAGCATTCTGGTGTCTTTATTGTTTATTCCTGACACGTTTCGAGGCATGCAAGCCTCTTACTCATAGGCAGCTTAGAGAATGGCAACCAGGAAGCTCTGATTGAATCATTAACTGCCCACTATTTATTTAAATATCACCCCCAGTGGGCTTTGCAATGTGCATTCTTCAAGTGCTTCTGCTGTGGAGTGTGTCATTCAAAGCAGTGGAACATTGAGATATATGTATATATATATATATATATATATATATATTCACTGAAAAAACCATAGGTTTCACACCAGTTATAGTTAGCTGAAAATTTTACTGACATAAAACCATTGAAATTCCCACGTTATAGTTAGTTGGACTCGCTATAACTTGCGCGCCTGCAATGCACTGCTGATGACGTTACATATGACATCACTCATGACATGGTCAGTGACATCACTCATGACATCACTGATGACACCATCCAGGGAATGTGTGTCTTTCTGAAAAATAAATATGTTTTATATTTTAGTTTCTATTTTTTAATATGTGTTTCAAGGGTTACATTACATGAAAGGAGGTCTGTCACTCCGTCACAACGATGGTGTCACAGTTTTTTTTATTCTTTTTTGTTGTTTTATATTTTTTAGTATCAGTATGAGTGTCTGTATGGTTTGGTGGGGGTATTATTTAGCACATAGATGCATCAATGACTGACTCACTGTTTGTATGTGTTTTGAAGACAGCATTTGTGCAGGACTGTATGGGTGGATAAATGTGTATATGTTTGTGTTAGTGAGTGAATGACTGTCTCACTAGTGTCTTTATCAGTAATGACATATGTTTTAATCTAGTATATGTGAGTATTGATGTATATAAGTGAGTATATGTGAGAGTGAGAGATTGTAAGAGTTCCTGTTTAAATAAGTATGTGTTTCTATAAATGATTGTTTAAGAGAGTAAGTATGTGTAAGTTTCCTTAGAAGTAAGGTGGTAGTGTTTGTAGAGCTGTATATGCAAATAAATGGATGTTCAATAGTTTATTTGCATGTGTGAGTATGTGTGTGAGTAACTTTTGGATGACTGTCGGTGTGTAACAGGATGTATAGGTGTATCACTACATATTATGAGTGAGTATATGTATGAGTGACTATATAGAACTGTTAATGAATGAGTGGATGTGTATATAGATGGTGGAATTACTGAATTGGTTGTTGTAACTGGTATGGGTATCTCCATTTTTTTGAAAATGTTAGTTTCTATTTTTGAATATGTTTTTTAAGGGTTACATTACACTGAAAGGAGGTCTGTCACTCTGTCACAAGGATGGTGTCATCAGTGATGTCATGAGTTATGTCACTGACCATGTCATGAGTGATGTAATATGTGACGTCATCAGCAGTGCATTGCACGCGCAAGTTATAGTGAGTCCAACTAACTATAACGTGGGAATTTCAATGGTTTTATGTCAGTAAAATTTCCAGCTAACTATAACTGGTGTGAAACCTATGGTTTTTTCAGTGAATTTAATAGGTTTTTTAAATGCTAATTCCTAACTATAACTGGTGTGAAACCTATGGTTTTTTCAGTGAATTTCAAAGGTTTTTTAAAAGATAATTCCTTTCTATATCGATTTTCTAACCTACGATTTTTTTATAAATTTGCTGTTTTGTGTAAGTATTAATCATTATTTTTTATTTTTTATAATATTTATTTTCTTTATCATTTTTTCCTGGGGCGCTCTTGGTGCGCGAACCGGTAAGCTCTCCGGAAAAAGCACCCAGAGCGCTACTTGCGTTCGTGAAAAAATATATAAATGAAAAGTAAATAATAACGCAAGACATTTACTACCATACATATAAAAGCAGTTTTTTGAATAAGGAAATGAAAATGATTTTGCATTTCCGTGAAACTATCAAAACGTCACTTAGGCACGCCGCGTAAGCGCCCCCGGAAGCGCCTTTGTTCGCGCCGCGTATGCGCCCCCGGAAGCGCCTACATTCGCACCACGTAAGCGCCCCCGGAAGCGCTTCGGTGCGCACAGTGTAAGAGTGTCAAGTCATGTGACCTTAAAATAAAACTTTTCATTGGTTGCTAACAGTTTTTTTTACAAAGAATGAAATCCCCACCCATTTCCTTCACTTCTTCTTTCACTTTTGTGACTGAAAGACCTGCCTTTTTGCTCTCGGTTCTTTGTTGGATATCTTGGATTATCATGGCTGCCAGACCATCCAGCAGTGAAGATGACTCCAATGAATTCCTTGATGAAGAGCCTCCTCAGCCGAAGGTGAAAGAACATTTCATCTGGAAAATTTTTTCCATGCCAGAAGACCAAAAGAAGGTAAATGCTCGAAAAGTGGAGTGCAGGATCTGTCACACAGTCCTGTCATGGGGTGACCCCACTAAAAAATATTCTTTTGGGAACTCCACAATGATTCGCCATGTGGAGAGGAGGCACCCCCAGAATTTTGCACGGGAAAGTGTCAGGGCTCTGGCACAAGAGGTTCCCAGTGATGGGGCCTCTACATCCACCGGAGGACCAACAACATCGGTGAGGGGGAGATCACAAGAGCTGGTTCCGAACATTCAGCCTGCATTTAATAAAGGCATCCTTAAATGCAGATACTGTGATCAGACTCTTTGCTATGGGGAGCAAAGTGTTCTGCTCATGGTTCGATCATTGGAGAACCGTTGCTGCCGTTCCTGGCCCTAATTATTATTATTTTTTTGCTCCTTTTCAGCAGTTTCCATTCCCTGTTTTTGTTTTTGTTCTAAAAAAAGAAAAAAGAAGAAAAAAAAAGTTCTTTTCAGAACTACCTCCAATTCTCATCAAAGAGCTATGTTCTTAAAAAAATGAAAAAGAGTAAGTGAAGTGGAGTGCATTGATAAAGGAAAAGAAAATGAGTAGGAAAGAACAGAAAGGTATGAGAGGGGAAAGGAAGTGAAGTAGAGGAAATGAAAGAAGGTGAGTGTTGGGAAGGAAAGTAAGGAGAAGGAGAGTGAACATGGGGAATGTGGATATTCAAAGAAAATGTAGAAAAGGAACAGGGGTGTGGAAGGGTAAGAAAAGATGCATTGCTAGAGTTGCATAATTTTTGTGACACACTCCAGCAATGCATCACTTTTTCGCTTACAGATACGTCTGAAATACTGATGTATCTGTAAGTACTTGCGATATAATACGTCATATATTTAATATGACGCATGAGTAGAAGACTGAAGGCCTCATTTATAAGGCCATGCGTCACTTTTACGCCACCGGTATGTCACTTTTTGTGACGCATCAGCAGCGTAAAACATGCACCTTATTGAGTTATATTTACAAAGTGACGCATCTAGGTAGATGCGTCACTTTGTAAACCACTGCGCCACATTATACCTACGTCAGGTGTAATGCATGCAAAAGAGGCGTATTGACGCAAGAAAGGGTTGTAGAGGTGACGCAGTGAAATCTATGAGATATCACTACGTCACTTTTCTGACGTTGTTGCGTCCAAATCTTGCACCTATTTCACAGCAGGCATAAGACTGATGCAGGCCCTTTCACATGGGCCTCGCCCCATGTGAAAGGATGCATTGCTGGAGTTGCATCATTTTTGTGACACACTCCAGCAATGCATCACTTTTGCGCTTACAGATACGTCTGAAATACTGACGTATCTGTAAGTACTTGCGACATAATGCGTCATATATTTAATATGACGCATGAGTAGAAGACTGAAGGCCTCATTTATAAGGCCATGCGTCACTTTTACGCCACCGGTACGTCACTTTTTGTGACGCACCAGTGCTGTTAAAAATGCACCTTATTGAGTCATATTTACAAAGTGACGCATCTAGGTAGATGCGTCACTTTGTAAACCCCTGTGCCACATTATACCTACGTCAGGTGTAATGTATGCAAAAGGGACAAATTGGCGCAAGAGGTGACGCTGTGAAATCTATGAGATATCACTGCGTCACTTTTATGACGCTGTTGCGTCAAAATCTTGCGCCTGTTTCACAGCAGGCGTAAGACTGATGCAGGCCCTTTCACATGGGCCTGGCCCCATGTGAAAGGATGCATTGCTGGAGTTGCATCATTTTTGTGACACACTCCAGCAATGCATCCCTTTTTCTCCTACAGATACGTCTGAAATACTGACGTATCTGTAAGTACTTGCGACATAATACGTCATATATTTAATATGACGCATGAGTAGAAGACTGAAGGCCTCATTTATAAGGCCATGCGTCACTTTTACGCCACTGGTACGTCACTTTTTGTGACGCACCAGTGCTGTTAAAAATGCACCTTATTGAGTCATATTTACAAAGTGGCGCATCTAGGTAGATGCGTCACTTTGTAAACCCCTGTGCCACATTATACCTACGTCAGGTGTAATGTATGCAAAAGGGACATATTGACGCAAGAGGTGACCCAGTGAAATCTATGAGATATCACTGCGTCACTTTTATGACGCTGTTGCGTCAAAACCTTGCGCCTGTTTCACAGCAGGTGTAAGACTGATGCAGGCCCTTTCACATGGGCCTGGCCCCATGTGAAAGGATGCATTGCTGGAGTTGCATAATTTTTGTGACACACTCCAGCAATGCATCACTTTTGCGCTTACAGATACGTCTGAAATACTGACGTATTTGTAAGTACTTGCGACATAATCCGTCATATATTTAATATGACGCATGAGTAGAAGACTGAAGGCCTCATTTATAAGGCCATGCGTCACTTTGACGCCACCGGTACGTCACTTTTTGTGATGCACCAGTGCTGTTAAAAATGCACCTTATTGAGTCATATTTACAAAGTGACGCATCTAGGTAGATGCGTCACTTTGTAAACCCCTGTGCCACATTATACCTACGTCAGGTGTAATGTATGCAAAAGGGACATATTGACGCAAGATGTGACGCAGTGAAATCTATGAGATATCACTGCGTCACTTTTATGACGCTGTTGTGTCAAAATCTTGCGCCTGTTTCACAGCAGGCGTAAGACTGATGCAGGCGCTTTCACATGGGCCTGGCCCCATGTGAAAGGATGCATTGCTGGAGTTGCATCATTTTTGTGACACACTCCAGCAATGCATCACTTTTGCACTTACAGATATGTCTGAAATACTGACGTATCTGTAAGTACTTGCGATATAATACGTCATATATTTAATATGACGCATGAGTAGAAGACTGAAGGCCTCATTTATAAGGCCATGCGTCACTTTTACGCCACCGGTACGTCACTTTTTGTGACGCACCAGTGCTGTTAAAAATGCACCTTATTGAGTCATATTTACAAAGTGACGCATCTAGGTAGATGCGTCACTTTGTAAACCCCTGTGCCACATTATACCTACGTCAGGTGTAATGTATGCAAAAGGGACATATTGGCGCAAGAGGTGACGCAGTGAAATCTATGAGATATCACTGCGTCACTTTTATGACGCTGTTGCGTCAAAATCTTGCGCCTGTTTCACAGCAGGCGTAAGACTGATGCAGGCCCTTTCACATGGGCCTGGCCCCATGTGAAAGGATGCATTGCTGGAGTTGCATCATTTTTGTGACACACTCCAGCAATGCATCACTTTTTCGCCTACAGATACGTCTGAAATACTGACGTATCTGTAAGTACTTGCGACATAATACGTCATATATTTAATATGACGCATGAGTAGAAGACTGACGGCCTCATTTATAAGGCCATGCGTCACTTTTACGCCACTGGTACGTCACTTTTTGTGACGCACCAGTGCTGTTAAAAATGCACCTTATTGAGTCATATTTACAAAGTGGCGCATCTAGGTAGATGCGTCACTTTGTAAACCCCTGTGCCACATTATACCTACGTCAGGTGTAATGTATGCAAAAGGGACATATTGACGCAAGATGTGACGCAGTGAAATCTATGAGATATCACTGCGTCACTTTTATGACGCTGTTGTGTCAAAATCTTGCGCCTGTTTCACAGCAGGCGTAAGACTGATGCAGGCGCTTTCACATGGGCCTGGCCCCATGTGAAAGGATGCATTGCTGGAGTTGCATCATTTTTGTGACACACTCCAGCAATGCATCACTTTTGCACTTACAGATATGTCTGAAATACTGACGTATCTGTAAGTACTTGCGATATAATACATCATATATTTAATATGACGCATGAGTAGAAGACTGAAGGCCTCATTTATAAGGCCATGCGTCACTTTTACGCCACCGGTACGTCACTTTTTGTGACGCATCAGCAGCGTAAAACATGCACCTTATTGAGTTATATTTACAAAGTGACGCATCTAGGTAGATGCGTCACTTTGTAAACCACTGCGCCACATTATACCTACGTCAGGTGTAATGCATGCAAAAGAGGCGTATTGACGCAAGAAAGGGTTGTAGAGGTGACGCAGTGAAATCTATGAGATATCACTGCGTCACTTTTATGACGCTGTTGCGTCAAAACCTTGCACCTGTTTCACAGCAGGTGTAAGACTGATGCAGGCCCTTTCACATGGGCCTGGCCCCATGTGAAAGGATGCATTGCTGGAGTTGCATCATTTTTGTGACACACTCCAGCAATGCATCACTTTTGCGCTTGCAGATACGTCTGAAATACTGACGTATCTGTAAGTACTTGCGACATAATGCGTCATATATTTAATATGACGCATGAGTAGAAGACTGAAGGCCTCATTTATAAGGCCATGCGTCACTTTTACGCCACCGGTACGTCACTTTTTGTGACGCACCAGTGCTGTTAAAAATGCACCTTATTGAGTCATATTTACAAAGTGACGCATCTAGGTAGATGCGTCACTTTGTAAACCCCTGTGCCACATTATACCTACGTCAGGTGTAATGTATGCAAAAGGGACATATTGGCGCAAGAGGTGACGCAGTGAAATCTATGAGATATCACTGCGTCACTTTTATGACGCTGTTGCGTCAAAATCTTGCGCCTGTTTCACAGCAGGCGTAAGACTGATGCAGGCCCTTTCACATGGGCCTGGCCCCATGTGAAAGGATGCATTGCTGGAGTTGCATCATTTTTGTGACACACTCCAGCAATGCATCACTTTTGCGCTTATAGATACGTCTGAAATATTGACGTATCTGTAAGTACTTGCGATATAATACGTCATATATTTAATATGACGCATGAGTAGAAGACTGAAGGCCTCATTTATAAGGCCATGCGTCACTTTTACGCCACCGGTACGTCACTTTTTGTGACGCATCAGCAGCGTAAAACATGCACCTTATTGAGTTATATTTACAAAGTGACGCATCTAGGTAGATGCGTCACTTTGTAAACCACTGCGCCACATTATACCTACGTCAGGTGTAATGTATGCAAAAGGTACATATTGGCGCAAGATGTGACGCAGTGAAATCTATGAGATATCACTGCGTCACTTTTATGACGCTGTTGCGTCAAAATCTTGCGCCTGTTTCACAGCAGGCGTAAGACTGATGCAGGCCCTTTCACATGGGCCTGGCCCCATGTGAAAGGATGCATTGCTGGAGTTGCATCATTTTTGTGACACACTCCAGCAATGCATCACTTTTTCGCCTACAGATACGTCTGAAATACTGACGTATCTGTAAGTACTTGCGACATAATACGTCATATATTTAATATGACGCATGAGTAGAAGACTGAAGGCCTCATTTATAAGGCCATGCGTCACTTTTACGCCACTGGTACGTCACTTTTTGTGAAGCACCAGTGCTGTTAAAAATGCACCTTATTGAGTCATATTTACAAAGTGGCGCATCTAGGTAGATGCGTCACTTTGTAAACCCCTGTGCCACATTATACCTACGTCAGGTGTAATGTATGCAAAAGGGACATATTGACGCAAGAGGTGACCCAGTCAAATCTATGAGATATCACTGCGTCACTTTTATGACGCTGTTGAGTCAAAAACTTGCGCCTGTTTCACAGCAGGTGTAAAACTGATGCAGGCCCTTTCACATGGGCCTGGCCCCATGTGAAAGGATGCATTGCTGGAGTTGCATAATTTTTGTGACACACTCCACCAATGCATCACTTTTGCGCTTACAGATACGTCTGAAATACTGACGTATTTGTAAGTACTTGCGACATAATACGTCATATATTTAATATGACGCATGAGTAGAAGACTGAAGGCCTCATTTATAAGGCCATGCGTCACTTTTACGCCACCGGTACGTCACTTTTTGTGACGCACCAGTGCTGTTAAAAATGCACCTTATTGAGTCATATTTACAAAGTGACGCATCTAGGTAGATGCATCACTTTGTAAACCCCTGTGCCACATTATACCTACGTCAGGTACAATGTATGCAAAAGGGACATATTGACGCAAGATGTGACGCAGTGAAATCTATGAGATATCACTGCGTCACTTTTATGACGCTGTTGTGTCAAAATCTTGCGCCTGTTTCACAGCAGGCGTAAGACTGATGCAGGCGCTTTCACATGGGCCTGGCCCCATGTGAAAGGATGCATTGCTGGAGTTGCATCATTTTTGTGACACACTCCAGCAATGCATCACTTTTGCACTTACAGATACGTCTGAAATACTGACGTATCTGTAAGTACTTGCGACTTAATACGTCATATATTTAATATGACGCATGAGTAGAAGACCGAAGGCCTCATTTATAAGGCCATGCGTCACTTTTACGCCACCGGTACGTCACTTTTTGTGACGCATCAGCAGCGTAAAACATGCACCTTATTGAGTTATATTTACAAAGTGACGCATCTAGGTAGATGCGTCACTTTGTAAACCCCTGCGCCACATTATACCTACGTCAGGTGTAATGCATGCAAAAGAGGCGTATTGACGCAAGAAAGGGTTGTAGAGGTGACGCAGTGAAATCTATGAGATATCACTACGTCACTTTTATGACGTTGTTGCGTCCAAATCTTGCGCCTATTTCACAGCAGGCATAAGACTGATGCAGGCCCTTTCACATGGGCCTGGCCCCATGTGAAAGGATGCATTGCTGGAGTTGCATCATTTTTGTGACACACTCCAGCAATGCATCACTTTTGCGCTTGCAGATACGTCTGAAATACTGACGTATCTGTAAGCACTTGCGACATAATGCGCCATATATTTAATATGACGCATAAGTAGAAGACTGAAGGCCTCATTTATAAGGACATGCGTTACTTTTACGCCACCGGTACGTCACTTTTTGTGACGCACCAGTGCTGTTAAAAATGCACCTTATTGAGTCATATTTACAAAGTGACGCATCTAGGTAGATGCGTCACTTTGTTAACCCCTGTGCCACATTATACCTACGTCAGGTGTAATGTATGCAAAAGGGACATATTGGCGCAAGAGGTGACGCAGTGAAATCTATGAGATATCACTGCGTCACTTTTATGACGCTGTTGCGCCAAAATCTTGCGCCTGTTTCACAGCAGGCGTAAGACTGATGCAGGCCCTTTCACATGGGCCTGGCCCCATGTGAAAGGATGCATTGCTGGAGTTGCATCATTTTTGTGACACACTCCAGCAATGCATCACTTTTGCGCTTACAGATACGTCTGAAATACTGACGTATCTTTAAGTACTTGTGACATAATACGTCATATATTTAATATAACGCATGAGTAGAAGACTGAAGGCCTCATTTATAAGGCCATGCGTCACTTTTACGCCACCTGTACCTCACTTTTTGTGACGCATTAGCAGCGTAAAACATACACCTTATTGAGTTATATTTACAAAGTGACGCATCTAGGTAGATGCGTCACTTTGTAAACCCCTGCGCCACATTATACCTACGTCAGGTGTAATGTATGCAAAAGGGGCGTATTGACGCAAGAAAGGGTTGTAGATATGACGCAGTGAATAAACTGGGTGTTTCCCATGCTACGCTCCCCGGTCCGCTCCCCGGTGCGCGTACCGGGCGCTCCCCCCGCGCAAATTGAATTTTTTTTTTTTGCCCCGCGGGGCCCTTTTATGACCCCCACATCAAACCTAGGAGGTCAGGGGGGGTCTACTCTGCCCCCTTATGGTCATTTCCTCCTTTGTTTTTGCCACCTCTTGTGTCTCGATCTTACCGAGGCACAAGATGGCGGCAGCTCCGGACTGTTTCGAATGTTTACAGACACCCGAGAGCCAATTAGCTTTCCACGCACAAGTCGAGTAGCGCGCCCGGTCCGCTCCCCGGTGCGCGTACCGGGGCGCGCCCATAGATATATATAGTTTTTTTTAACCTAAATTACTCAAAAACCACTGGAGCACATATCTTGAGACATAGCAAATGCACATCGGCTACCAGTCCCTACCATTTTGCCAAGTTTGGTGGAAATCCATTCAGCCGTTCGGGCTAAAAGTGAGGTTGACCGCCCTATGGAAATTAACATGGGGAAAACACGTTTCGGGACCCCCCTTTTATCTCGGCCCCCGCTTGACGAATCCCCCCCAAACTTTCAAGGAAGGACCGGAGCGCCGCGAGGCAAATTCGAGGCACTTTTCAGGCAGATTCCTCAACCGGCACCAAAGTTATTCCAAATAGAATGTTGAGATTTTGCATTGAAAAAAATCCTAACTATAACTACCTACTGGTGACCGCCAGTAGGTAATATATATATATATATATATATATATATATATATATATATATATATATATATATATATATATATATATATATATATATATATTACCTACTGGCGATAGCCAGTAGGTATATATAGTTAGGATTTTTTTCCTATGGGATTTTTGAAAATTCTATGTCGAATAACTTTGGCTTATGAGGACAGAATTGGCTGAAATTTTCAGGAAAATGGAACATTTTGTTTCTGAGCAGCCCCTGAAAATTTGGAGGGGTTTCGTCAAGGGGGGGCCGAGAAAAAAGGGGGGTCCCAAAACGTGTTTTTCCCATGCAATTTTCCATAGGGCGGTTGGCCTCACTTTTAGCCTGAACGGCTGAATGGATTTACACCAAACTTGGCAAAATTGTAGGGACTGGTAGCCCGATGTGCCTTTGCTATGTCTCAAGATATAGGCTCCAGTGGTTTTTACGAAAATTAACTTTGAAAAATATATATTGGGCTACTTTGGGCTATATATATGTTGGAGCCCAAATGTAGCCCAATGTAGCCCAATGTAGCCCAATGTAGCCCAAAGATGGCCGCCAGAGATAAAAAAAAACAAATGTAGCCCAAATATCACCAGATGTAGCCCAACTATAGCCCAATGACAGATTGTCCCAGAGTGTTCTAAAGAACAACTAGAGTGCTAACAGTCCTACTTATTACAAAGGTATGGCACACCTGAAGCCATCTTGATTGGAATAAAGTGGTAACTCTTAAAACATTTAATTTAAAAAGGAACAAAATGAGGGGGTTCATTTTGCCATAGAAAGTATGATTAGCGAATATATGACGAAATCCCGCATACCATCAGTCCGCAAAAAAAATCCCGCATGTACTATTAGGCCGCAAATTAAAATAACGAAAACTTTTAGAACGAATATGCCTTTAGCATACACTAAACAACTAAACTACCCTAAACCCTAAAACACTACCCCCAGCATGACCCTACACTACACAAACAGTACAACACTACCCTAAACCCTAAAACACTACCCCCAGCATGACCCTACACTACACAAACACTACAACACTACCCTAAACCCTAAAACACTACCCCCAGCATGACCCTACACTACACAAACACTACAACACTACCCTAAACCCTAAAACACTACCCCCAGCATGACCCTACACTACACAAACACTACAACACTACCCTAAACCCTAAAACACTACCCCCAGCATGACCCTACACTACGCAAACACTACAACACTACCCAAAACCCTAAAACACTACACCCCAGCATGACCCTACACTACGCAAACACTACAACACAACCCTAAACCCTAAAACACTACCCCCAGCATGACCCTACACTACGCAAACACTACAACCCTAACCTAAACCCTAAAACACTACCCCCAGCATGACCCTACACTACGCAAACACTACAACACTACCCAAAACCCTAAAACACTACACCCCAGCATGACCCTACACTACGCAAACACTACAACACTACCCTAAACCCTAAAACACTACCCCCAGCATGACCCTACACTACGCAAACACTACAACACTACCCAAAACCCTAAAACACTAAACCCCAGCATGACCCTACACCACGCAAACACTACAACACTAACCTAAACCCTAAAACACTACCCACAGCATGACCCTACAATACGCAAACACTACAACACTACCCTAAACCCTAAAACACTACCCCCAGCATGACCCTACACTACGCAAACACTACAACACTACCCTAAACCCTAAAACACTACCCCCAGCATGACCCTACACTACGCAAACACTACAACACTACCCTAAACCCTAAAACACTACCCCCAGCATGACCCTACACTACGCAAACACTACAACACTACCCTAAACCCTAAAACACTACCCTCAGCATGAGCCTACACTACGCAAACACTACAACACTACCCAAAACCCTAAAACACTACCCCCAGCATGACCCTACACTACGCAAACACTACAACACTACCCAAAACCCTAAAACACTACACCCCAGCATGACCCTACACTACGCAAACACTACAACACTACCCTAAACCCTAAAACACTACCCCCAGCATGACCCTACACTACGCAAACACTACAACACTACCCAAAACCCTAAAACACTACACCCCAGCATGGCCCTACACTACGCAAACACTACAACACTACCCTAAACCCTAAAACACTACCCCCAGCATGACCCTACACTACGCAAACACTACAACACTACCCTAAACCCTAAAACACTACCCTCAGCATGACCCTACACTACGCAAACACTACAACACTACCCAAAACCCTAAAACACTACCCCCCAGCATGACCCTACACTACGCAAACACTACAACACTACCCAAAACCCTAAAACACTACCCCCAGCATGACCCTACACTACGCTAACACTACAACACTACCCAAAACCCTAAAACACTACCCCCCAGCATGACCCTACACTACGCAAACACTACAACACTACCCAAAACCCTAAAACACTACACCCCAGCATGACCCTACACTACGCAAACACTACAACACTACCCAAAACCCTAAAACACTACCCCCAGCATGACCCTACACTACGCAAACACTACAACACTACCCTAAACCCTAAAATACTACACCCCAGCATGACCCTACACTACGCAAACACTACAACACTACCCAAAACCCTAAAACACTACCCCCAGCATGACCCTACACTACGCAAACACTACAACACTATCCTAAACCCTAAAACACTACGCCCAGCATGACCCTAAACTACGCAAACACTACAACACTATCCTAAAACACTAGCCCCAGCATGACCCTACACTACGCAAACACTGCAACACAACCCTAAACCCTAAAACACTACCCCCAGCATGACCCTACACTACGCAAACACTACAACACTACCCTGAACCCTAAAACACTACCCCCAGCATGACCCTACACTAAGCAAACACTACAACACAACCCTAAACCCTAAAACACTACCCCCAGCATGACCCTACACTAAACAACCACCACAACTCTACACTACACTAACACAACACTACACTACACAACACTACACTACACTACACAATCACTAACCCACGAAAAAATTAACACAAACCCACTTACCTCTCTCGTCATCGTGGTTTTCACAACGCAAACGCATTTACCATACATGCCTTTAAAACGTAATTCTTTGTAAAGGCATGCGCGATAAATGCACATGCGTTTTGAAAAAATGCGGGATAATGGTATGCGAGCTCAATGACCTTGCGGGATAATGGTATGCGGACTGAAAGTCTGCGGGATAAAAAATGCGGGAAAATGGCTGCAAACCATGATTAGCAGCAGACTTCCCTGGTGAGCACTAGCTTTACTACAGTGATCTAATGAGCAACTAGAGTGCTAACATTCAGAATTTATGGCAAATGTGTGACACATCTGAATGCCTTCTTGATAGAACCAAAGTAAATAAGCATTGAAAATGCAATAGATCTCGCCCTCGTTTAAGTTAAAGCCATTCTGTTTGTAATGAGGTGGCTTTTTAGCTTTGCTTTTATTAGTGTTTTTAAAACTTTCATGTAAATAACATGCATATGTATGCATATATGTATATGTATGCATGCATTTATATTTATATAGATACGCAAATTACATATGTTTATATATGTATATTACCTACTGGCGATAGCCAGTGGGTATATATAGTTAGGATTTTTTCTCTATGGGATACCTGAAAATTCTATGTCTAATAACTTTGGCGTTTGTGGACGGAATTGGCTGAAATTTTCAGGAAAATGGCACATTTTTTTCTGAGCAGCCCCTGAAAATTTGGTGGGGTTTCGTCAAGGGGGGGCTGAGAACAAATGGGGGTCCCAAAACGTGTTTTTCCCATTCATTTTTCCATAGGGCGGTTGGACTCACTTTTAGCTCGAACGGCTGAATAGATTTACATGAAACTTGGCAAAATTGTAGATATGGTTTGCCCGACGTGCCTTTGCTATGTCTCAATATATGTGCTCCAGTGGATTTTGAGAAATTAACGTTTAAAAAAATATATATATCTGTGACAGCGCTCCGGTTAGCGCCCCGGTTCGCGTACCTGACGCGTAACGGAACTTCGCGAAGCGAATCTGATTGGGTCTCTGGTGTCTGTCAACATTCTAAACAAACCGGAGCGGCCGCCATCTTGTCTCTCGGTACGATCGAGAGACAAGATGTGGTGAAAAACGAAGGGGGAAATGAAGGAAAGGGGGCAAGGTAAACCACTCCTGACCCCCTAGGATTGATGAGGGGGATATTAAAGTGCCCCGCGGGGCAAAAAATTTAGCGATTTTACGCCGTAGAGGCGCGTCCCGGTACGCGAACCGGGCAGCTCACCGGGCAGCTAACCGGACAACTAACCGGCAGCGTAGCTGTCAACATTGTAAACAGTCTGGAGCGGCCGCCATCTTGTCTCTCGTTAGGTTCGAGAGACAAGATGTGGTGAAAAAAGAAGGGGGAAATGAAGGAAAGGGGGCAAGGTAAACCCCTCCTGACCCCCTAGGATTGATGAGGGGGATATTAAAGTCCCCCGCGATTTTTCGCGGTAGAGGCGCTTCCCGGTACGCGAACCGGGCAGCTAACCGGCAGCATAACGGGAGTCCGCCATCTTGTGTTTTTGGAGCGTCCGGTTCGCGTACCGGGTAGCGTCCCGGTAAGCGTAACAAGGGGAAAACCAAGAGAAACAGTAAAAAAAAAATGAAGGGAATAGATTTCCAGCAAACTTGGCAAAATTGAAGGGACTGTTTGTTTGATGTGCCTTTGCAAGGCCTCAAGATATGTGCACGTGTGGATTTTGTCTAATTAAGGTTAAAAAAAATATATATATCTGTAAGCGTGCTCCGGCACGCTTACGTTACGGGTTTTGTTTGCGCTGCAGAACCGATACGTCACGGGTATGCGACGCGTCATGAGGCGTCTCACGTGGCTACGTGATACGTCACGTAATAAAGAATATATTTTACAGCTATAGATATTAGCTTTTAAAAAACCAATGAAATTCACTGAAAAAACCATAGGTTATAGACCATATATAGTTAGGAATTTGCATTTACAAAACCTTGAAAATTCACTGAAAAAACCATAGGTTAGAGACCATATATAGTTAGCTGGACATTTTATTGACATAAAACCAATGAAATTCCATATATAGTTAGTTGCACTAACTATATATCGCGCACCCGCAATCCACTGCTGATGATGTCACATATTACATCATTCATGACATGGTCAGTGACATCACTGATGACATCACTGATGACATCTCAAATGACATCACTGATGACATCACTGATGACATCTCAAATGACATCAGTGATGACATCATGACACACCAATACCAGTTACTACATACGCACTTACTGATTCCTACGTCTACACCAACATTCACTCATTCACCCATACAATCACTCATACATACAGTCACTCATTATTACAACACTATCATATGCACTCATACACCTATGCAGACACTCACACACTGCCACTCATCCATGGAGTTACTCACACACCTAGTCAGTCCTGTAAAGAATCAATCACACTTCCATTTCCTCATCTATACAGTTAAACACAGAACACCATACTTCAGTGACATCACTGATGACATCACTGATGACATCTCAAATGACATCACTGATGACATCTCAAATGACATCACTGATGACATCATGACACACCAATACCAGTTACTACATACGCACTCACTGATTCCTACGTCTACACACACATTCACTCATTCACCCATACAATCACTCATACATACAGTCACTCATTATTACAACACTATCATATGCACTCATACACCTAGTCAGTCCTGTGAAGAATCAATCACACTTCGATTTCCTCATCTATACAGTTAAACACAGAACACCATACTTTTCACACATATACTAACACATACTTACTCTCTTATACAATCACTGATACAAGTACACATTGATATGCACAGAGTCACACACCTCCCAGCCAGCCACACACACACTCAGTCTTCCATACATCCACTCATTCTTCAATATGTAAAACATATTTAAACTTTACAAAAACACACAGACACTAGATGATGTCATCAGTGATGTCGTTTGAGATGTCATCAGTGATGTCATCAGTGATGTCATTTGAGATGTCATCAGTGATGTCATCAGTGATGTCACTGACCATGTCATGAATGATGTAATATGTGACATCATCAGCAGTGGATTGCGGGTGCGCGATATATAGTTAGTGCAACTAACTATATATGGAATTTCATTGGTTTTATGTCAATAAAATGTCCAGCTAACTATATATGGTCTCTAACCTATGGTTTTTTCAGTGAATATATATATATATATATATATATATATAGGCACATTGCTTGATACTCTGCATATTATGCAGTTAATACCTCTATTTAGCCGTGGATCGGCTGTTGTACCTTCTACTTATTCCTACTTCATGCACTCCTAATAGATTGCCTTATATTATCTTCTGAAAACATCAAACGGACATCAAAATTGTATAAGCTTATATAAAATTATACAAAAAGAGAGATAGATGAAAAGTCATTACATCATACTTCATAATTCTCATAATTCTCAATTAATTCGCTTTACTTATACTTCACATTGCTGAAACCCAACAGACCTATTTACTGATATCCTGTAAAATTCATTACATTTAAGATCCTAAATGTACTTCTAATTCCTCCCCACAGTTCATACCCCTAGGATACCTCGTAAGAAGGTCTATGATATACCTCGAATCTAAGCGTCTTAATTTTCGCAGCCTGTCACCTCCACTCGGAATTGTTGGAACATAATCTAAGCGAAAATATTGTAATTTGTTCCTATTGCTCTGATGAAATTCCGCAAAGTGGCATGCCACTGGATACGCAGGTTCCACTTTGTCTATGGCTCTCTGTTGTTCAAGAATTCCTATTTTTAACACCTTCGCTGCAGCAGCTATTCTGCCACAGCGCTAAGGGGGCGGGGGGCCGGGCGGCGCGCCCATGCTGGTGACGGAACCGCTCCGTCACCAGCCTCTTTTGAGCTGTTCTCATGATGGAGCGGTTCCGTCATGGCCCCACCCGCTCAATAGAATGTGCCGCGCAGGCGTGAAATCAGCGCCACGCAGGCGCGAAATCAGCGCCGCGCAGGCGCGAAATCAGTGCTGCGCAGGCGCGCCGGGCGGGCCATGATAGAACCGCTCCGTCATCATCACAGCGCAACTGCGGCTGATGACGGAGCGGTTCCGTCATCAGCACGGAAAAGGTTAATTGATGAATAGTGCTGCCTATATATTTCAGCCCACAAGGGCATACTAGGCAGTATACTGCGTGTGTGGTACTGCAAGTTATAAACTTAGTAATTTATTTTATCTTGCCTGTGTCTGGTAGTGTGTATGTTAAGACCCTCTTACTCGCCTTGCATCTGCTTCAAGGAAAGAAACCCTTCATTTCCTTTACTGTGTTTGTGCATTGTTGTACAACATTCAAATGACTTCTTACTAGCATATCTTTTAAAGATCTAGCTTTACTGAATGTCACCAAAGGTTGAGCTGGAATGTCATCTTTGATCACATTGTCAGTTTTAAGAATATGTCAGTTTTTTCTGAGCATCTTCTTGAGGTGGTTAGCTTCAGAAGAGTAGGGAGTGATCATTCTAAATTTGCTTTTACTGTCCCCTGTTGTTTTCTATTTTTGTTGTTCTAACAGAAGCTTCTTCCTAGGAATGTGTCTTACTTTTTGCAGTGTTTTCGTCAGTAATGTAAAGTCATAGACCCTTAAACTGAAGCTTGCAATGCACCCCTTCCTCTGGGCATCAAATTTCCGGGCAAAAGTTAGAATTCTCCTTTGGAGATAGTCATTCTCATCTCGAATGAATTTCTATTGTTTCCTGGTTTTTGTTTTTTGCTCATATTTCAGCAATCTAGCCTTCATTTGCCCCTTAAGTTCTTCCACATGACTGATGTCTTCTTCCTTAGCCAACTCCTCTTCCAGTTTTTTAATCTCTGCCAGTGTCTTTTCGCGATCGCTCCACGCATATTTAACAAGTATTCCCAGGGTTCCATGGCAGTACAATGCAATATGTTCAGCCCAATCTGTGCTAATGGTTCTTGAGTGTGTGGAATTTTGTCTTAAAAACAACATTTTTCTGTTTGAGGATCAGTTCTACAGGCAAATGTCTAGAACAGCGATGGGCACCTGCTTTGCCCCCAGCTATGCAAACTTGTTCATTAGCTGGTGGGAGGAGCAGGTGCCCAGAACCGTGGCGGGCAAAGAGAAGGGCAGTGTAGTGCAGTGGCACAGATATATTGATGATTTATTCATTGTATGGCAGGTAACGAAAGAATCAGCCCATGAATACATCAACATACTGAACAACAATGATTTGAATTTACGCTTCTCAGGTACAGTTAGTCCAGTGGCAGTGGGTTATCTGGACCTGAGGGTGTTCGTGGAAAACAACAACATACACACAGCACTATTCCTTAAGTCCACTGCTGGTAACTCAGTTGTGCTTGCCAGTAGTAATAACCCACCCACAGCTCCTTAGTTTGAAAAGGAATAGCACGAGAGATCAGGACTTCGAGGAGGCTGCCTCGGAGTGCATTGCAAGGTTCAGTGTTTATTTACATGTCCCTTTTTGTGTGCCGTGAACACAGAGGAAGGCTCTACGCTGAAATGTGTGTTTCTTTGGCTGCCGAATAACAATTTTGGAAGAACCCCCCGTGAGTGCGGTAATTTCTTCGATGTATTTTGCAGGATTGGAGCGTCAACATATATTTATATATACATGTATATATACATAAATACATGCAGTGAACAAGGCGGTCCTGTCACCGAAACGCTTCTGACCTTGTTGGAATAAATCGCCTTCTGTGCCAAGAATTTTCACGAAGTCGGTGCCTGTTTGTTGTTAGCTGTCAGGATGGAAAGGAACTCTCCTTCTGAACTGCTTGGGACCCTAGGAGAGTGGTGCACACGTCAGCGGAGCACACCAACAATAATATTTCCAAAGTCACTGCTGTATAGCACGCTCTCAGTAATACACGATACCAACAGGTTCCGAAATCCGCTGTTTATTTTCACAACGTGTTTCGATTCAAAGAATCTTAATCCCGTGAAAAGAACTCCAAAACAGAGAAAAAGGACCAATGCATTATAAATGGCAGACATGTTGGAGTAGTATCTCCCAAATCAAAATAAACATAAAATACTTTACATTTACAAACATATTGTAAGAATATATGTACAGCATTCCTCAAACTGACACATTGAAATTAAATGTGCAGTCACTGGCAGTCAAAACAGACTCGAAACTATTCATGCATGGTAGTGTCAGTTGTAGATGCTATGTGAATACATAACAAACAAAACGTTATCGATGTCTACAGATGCGAACACTATGCACATATGGAAAATAAGTTATAATTGCCGTAAAAGTGAGGGAATGTATAAATCCAAGTGGACAGTGACATCATAGGGCATGTGTTGGTGCCTGAAATTCATATCTATGCAATTGCATGAAAATGCCAGCAAAAATATAAAACAATATATATCATACTTGTGTGTTCTTCTGAGAAAATAAAACGCTCCAGTACCCAGAAAAAATAGTGGGTGAGTGCCCTGAACCGGGCCAGGACTAAATCATGGCTGAAACATATAACGGGCAATGACTGTTGTGACACACATTCCCAAAATAAATACATCCAAAGAAACATGGTCCTACATTTCAAAAATGGTGCAAATCCGTTCAGTAGTAGCTGAGAAATTAAAACAATAAAAATATAGATATCTGAGCACCGAGGAAGATTTGCGAAGCCTCGCGAGCACGAGCTTTATTCTGATTGACTGCCAACACTCCAAACCAGAATGTATTGGCAGCCATCTTCTGACTCTGTAAAACCGAGTCACAAGAAATCAGTTAAAAAAAGGATAAAAAACAAGAAAAGGGGGCAAGGTAGAAACACCCTGACCCCGAGGCCTGCACAGGGAGTCCGATTGGGTTGTCAAATCTGGATTACATTTTTTTTTTTAAATTAAACATGGCCTCCCCGCTTTGTTTTGTATAAGCCCCTAGGTGGGCCAGGTCCTGGGGCAATACCTAATTATGATGAAGGGGCACCGGGGACCGCCACCTCCCTGGGGCTTAGTTAGTCATATGTGGTAGCACAAAAATACCTGGGGGCTCCTGCCCCCCTCACACTGCCCAGGGGAGTGCCACCTCCCGGGGCATTGTTATTCTTGGGCGGGAGGTCCTCACAGCCCTTCCCAAGCCTTAATCAGTTGGGAGGCCCACTCCTGGAGCCCTTGATGGCCCTGGGGCGATGAGGTTCTCTTGTGTCCTGAGAACCTCAGGACACAAGTGGACTTCATCCCTGAGCAGCATTGCACCAGGAGGTGGATTTGCAGAGTGGTGTAAAAAGGGTGTGTGGCCTCAGAGCACTGTCAGCAATCTAGCTGTGTGGGGCTTATTGGAGGTACCTGGTGGGCTAGTTGGCCCCCAGGGACCCTCAGGAGGCAAGGGGACTTCATCCCCCAACCAAGAGCATACCAGGAAGCACATTTCCAGGGTGGTGGACAAAGAGTAAGTAAGTAATCTTTATTGCTCAGTTAATTAAAACCATTGCAAATATTAGTACATGGGAAAAAGTAAAATTATAAAAGTATAAAATGACTATAGGTTCGTGATGTTAATGGTCATTGCTGCAGAAATTTATACAGCTTTTCCACAAAACGTGAGTTAAAATCCGTAAGTCCCTTGTGTTGCTTGAAGGAAAAGTCTTACACGGTAGCATTGGTCCCTTATATTCCTGCGGTGACTGTGTAGAAGGCATTGCCCCTGGGTTTTAAGCCTTGTTGTAATGTGCAACTTTAATTTGCTTCTTGATTTTTACTGCAGCTGGTGTCTGCCATCTGGCTTTCCTGTTTCTTTTCTGCTTTCTCTAGAAATTTTACGAAATGGCATGCTAATTGGATGTTTTTTCCATCGAAGCAAGCCATGACCGCTTGCCGGCATGTTCTTATGCCCAGCTTGTTAAAGGGCACTTTTAGATGTAATCTGCGCTCTGTGGCCAAGCCTTTGCAGGTGCAAATTAGATGTTGAATGTCTTCTTTTGCGCTCCCGCATATTCGGCAGTTGGTTGTTGCTTTGGACCTTTTCCATGGAGGAAGGTGTTTTTGAGATGGGAGTAGGCCCAGCCGTAGATGCAAGAACTTCTCCTTTATGCTCCTGGTAAACCCAGCTCCTAGGTAACTTTGGTTGAGGCTGCTTGTGTAGCTTTTAATGACCATCCAGCCGTGCGCACGTTTGGCTAGGCTTGCTTTGTCCTCTATAAATGAGATAGCTCTAACAGATTTGTTAACTAGCTGTTTGAAGGTGTTATGGGACCCGCTGCATTTCCAGGCTTCTTGTAGGCACAAGGTGTTTATTGATTGGTTTAAATATTTTGCGGCCGCGCTGTTGCTCTTTCTTTCTATCTCTTTCCATAGGTAGAAGTTGAGACTAGCAGCTTCTCCTCTCTGGATTTTGTGCCATCTTTTGGCATAGGCACCCATTCGCTCCAGCGTTTGGTTTCTTAGGCCAAATTCCAGCCTTATTTGTGCCGGCGAGGTGTAAGTGGGCAAACTGAATATCATTCTGATCGCCTTCACTATTGTGCTATTCAATTGCTGAGCGTCTCTCCCTCGTAGGCATTCGCTTCCATACGTTATGGCTGGTGTCAATTTTGCCTGAAATACTTGAAGCAGGGGGGTAAAGCTTCGGCCAGCTACTTTCGTTTTTAGGCCCCTTAGTGCTATTGCTATGCTGATACCCCTTCGTTTGATTGCTTCCTTTTGCTGTTGAAATGAGCCCTTGGTGTCCACAATTACGCCGAGGTACTTGTATTCCTCCACTTTTTCAAGTGTGTGCCCTCCCATGTGCCAGCAGTGCCCTACTGATGATCTTTTGGCATTAATCCTCATTGTTTTGGTCTTTGTGAGGTTGATGCTTAGGCTGTTCTCTGTTGCGTAATTAAAGGTTGTGCTGATTAGGTGTTGTAGCCCTATCGGTGTTCTACTAATTAGGACAATGTCGTCAGCGTACATTAAATTTGAGAGAGTGAAGCCACCTATGCTTGGAGCATGAGAGTTGCTTTCATCCAGCTTCTGTGCTAGGTCAGACATAAAGATGTTAAATAATGTTGGCGCCAGCACGCACCCTTGTTTTAAGCCTTTTGTGGTTTGTATTTTCCTTGATAGGAGATCTCCTGTTCCTAACTTGACTTGAACCCAAGTGCCCGTATGTAATAAGATTAGCTGTGTTAGTAATCCCGATGGAATGTTCCTGTCTTCCAGCTTTGACCATAGCAAGTTCCTGTTGATGTTGTCAAACGCTGCGGCGAAGTCAATAAAACATAAGTACAAGGGCAGATTAGCTGTCTTCGAGGCGTCGATGAGGAGTGAGAGGGCCAGAATGTTTGTTGATGTGCCCAGTTCTTTTCGGAATCCTGTCTGGGTGATGGGAATTACTGCATTTGCTTCCGACCATTCTGTGAGCTCTTCTAGTAGAAGGCCAGCATAGTATTTGGCCTCGTTATCAATTAAGGCTATTAGTCTGTAATTTTTGGGATCCTTTGCGTCGCCTTTTTTATGAATTGGTGCTAGTATCGAGCCTCTCCACGATGCAGGAATTGTTGTGGTGTCTATTACCTGTTTGAAAAGAGGTAGTAAGACCATAGCCCAATATTCTGGGTTTTGTTTCTAGAGAATTGGCGGTATCCCGTTGGGGCCTGGTGCTCCCTCCGCTTTTCCTTTAACGATCCTGCTTATAATTTGTTTTTCGGTAGGATTTAATGCAGTAATGTCCTGTTTTGGGGGCCCAGCTCGAGTTTTTCTGCCCTCCTCTGGTCGTCTGTTTGTTGCCGGCTCTTTTGCTGTGTTGAAGTGGGCCTGAAGGTAGTTGGACCAGGCATCTTCAGTTAAGTAGGAGTCTATGCTAGTGTTTCTAGAATACTGGAGTTTGTTGACTGTCTTCCAGAATCTACCGCTCGTGTTGATTCCTTTTGCGTCATGTAGAAGTCTGGCCCATAACTCATCCTCTGCTTCCCTTTTTTCGTGCCATATTAGTCTTTTTTTACTCTGTTTTAGTTTTTGCAGTTCCTTTTGTATTATGGTGTTAGGTCCGTCTCGATGTAATTTCCGCAGTAGTTTGTTGATGTTTCTTTTCAGATGCTTGATCTTGGCGTTTTGCTTTGTGGCCTTGTAGCGGTTTCCGGTTGATTCCGACATCTTTGTCTGTATGTTGCTGTTTCTATATTCCTTGTTTATGTGACTCTTTGGTTTCCTGGTGTGTGCCTGTCCAAGGCTGCTCGTGAATTGCTCCCAGGCGCTTAACTGATCGGGCTGATTTGTGATAATCTTTTCCCACCGGCTTTTTGCGTCCGTTGTGAAGCTTTCCAGGTTTGTTGTGTTGCATTTTATTCTTTTCTGTGCCATCGTCAGCGAACAGCCTACATTTATTGCTGGTAAGGTTATCGCGGCCCCCTGGAAGTTAAGGCTAAATTCTTGCGGCTGATGATCACTGACTGACATTGTGCCTATTCGGAAGTCCGTGATATACCCAAAGAGTTGAAGAGATGAGAATGTGTAGTCTAGGATCGAGCTGACAGATGAGTTATGAAAGGTGGCTGTCGGGGGGATATCGTTTGTGAAGCGACCATTTAGCGCTGCCAGGTTATGATGTTCTAGGTCTTTTACACTAGTCCTTGACAGCCGATTTTGTTTGTCCCATTTACTTATTGCTTGTTGTGGGATGTTCCATGCTCGGAACTGGTCCTCCAGACATGTATCTCTAGTTTGAGACCCTCCCAGGAACATATTAAAGTCCCCTGTTACTATAAGGTTGGGGGTTTCCGCTTCTGCTAATGTCTTTGAGATTTCTTCCATCAAGAGGTTCATTCCAGCTTTTTTCTCCCGGGGATGTAAATATACATTCATAAATCTTAACTTTTGGATTTGGTCTTTACCCCTCACTTCTAATTCTATAGTGAGTATACAGCTGTTGCCTGTCTGTGTCGCGTTTATATGAACGGGGTCGTTGAAGCTCTTAATGGAAGTGTATATTGCCAGTCCGCCTTTTAAGTGGCCGTATTTGGCATTTCTTATTGCTGGGAGATAATGTGAGGTAAAGCCCTGGATTTGGTATGGTTGGTCTAGCCAGGTCTCCTGGAGTGCTATAATGTCAAATTTTTGGAAGTAATCAAAGAGCTCAAGGTCTTCTCTTTTGTTCCATAGTCCGTTTATGTTCCAAGAACATGTTCTTAACTGTTGTTGTGTTACGTGTTTTTGTTGAGTGTTTTGTCAGAGCCTAGGGGCCCTTGTGTTGATTGTTCTTGCTATCCAATTCCACTCGTCGTGGCCAAGTGGCCTGTTTATTTGCCTGTTGCTCTCAGGAGACATCCTGGAAACTGAAAGGCTTCTGGCCCCCTTTAAGACACTTTTAGTTTTTGCTTGTGATTGTTTGTTCGTCAGATTTTGGCTTTGTTGCTCATTATATGCCTGGCGTAGTGGTTCAGGGTACCCAGTTTTTTCCAGTCTTTTTAGGTGAATCCCCCAGGATAGAAAGTGTGCTTCTAGTTCCATTATTCTCATCGCAGTTTCGTTCCTTGTCCATGTTGTTTTAGTAATCTCCAGATCTGACAGTTGGTAGCAGTGGGTGAATTCCACTGCCGCTAGATCTTTTGAACTAATGTCCGACAGGCTACTGAACGTTGATAGTAGGTGTAAGATGTTACCTCGGTTGAGAGTGTCCCCTCTGCATCTAGACTTATATTCGGGAATGAACAGTATTGTGCCTCTGTTTGCTTCCACCTGCCCAGCCTCCGGTTTTTTGATGTCTTCTGTGCCCGTTTCTATCCCTGGGCTTTCGTGTGTCTTGGCTACTGTATGGTCCACCCCCTGCACTGCCCCATTGTTCGTGTTGGTGGCTGCTATAAATTCATGTTTCAGGGTGGATCCCTTGCTTCCGTCTGCCGTCGGTCCCCCTTTTGAGGTTAATTGGGTGGGATTCTCCCTTTTTGTCATCTTTGATGTCTCCTTGAGCGGAGATCTTTTTGAAGTCGTGGGCGGACTTTCTGTTACCTCTACCACTTCTTTTTCTTTTTCTGGAGTCTTGGTTGTCCTATTGAAAAAGTTTTTTATATTGACCATCTTATTTCTACCTTTCCTTTTTTGTTTTCAGGGTTTTTTATTTTCTACCCTCGGTTCTTCCTTGCTTGCTTTCCCAGTGATTTCGTTGTGGGGGCTTTTGCGGGTTTCTGGCTTTAGCCCTTGCGTGTTTCCTGGGATTGTGTTTGTTTGCACCTTGGTTTCGCTCCTTTGATTGTCAGGGGGCTGCCTTATGGATATCCCTGCAACACCTGCATAGGTTTTGCGATTAAATTTACTGGTTTCAGGGCCGATAGGGGTGTTTGGCGCATGGTCTCCTCTTTGACTGTTGGGCACAGTAGATGAGTTCTGTTGATTTACAATGTCTGACTGTTCACTGTGCTCTCTGTGGAATTGTTTTGGGCCCTCCTCACTAGGATCTGTATCCATTGCAGTTGTTCTTCCCGCTGTCTGTTTTAAATCCGCTACTATGTCGCCTAGAAGATGGGGGATTGAGGTGAGTTTATCCACTATTGTGTAGCAGGCGCAGCTTGGCTGCTCTATTTTAGTTTCCGCTTGCACCCTCTTTATCATTTCGTTCATGTCTGCCAACTTGTTATCAATTTTGGCTACGTGTATGGCCAAGAAGTTTAAAAGGGATAGCTGGATGTCCATTTTATCCGAGTGGTACTGCATGGCCTTTATCGATAGTTGGAGAGTGTTTAACAATGATGACCATAGGACTTCCACACTTTTTGTGTGATCTTTGGTTGGTGAAATCTTGTCTGGGCCTGGTGTTCTCTCTTCTGTGTTGTGATCGACCTGACTGTTAGCTGGTAAGTATGACGCTACCAGCCTCTCCCACTCTTTTGTTGTTAGCTGGGAGTTATCTTCTATGTCAGTCGCAGTCGGTTGGTCGTGTGCTTGAGTTATGTCCGGTTTTGCGGCTTTTTCTATTGTTTCCGGTGTCACCATTTCCACTCTTTCCGGCGTTTTCTCTGACTCTCTACCCTGGCCCATTTGACCAAGTTTTTGGGCGAGCTGACTCCCCAGGACTGTGTCTATGTCCTGTTCCCGATCAGTGATACGTTCCGCCTTCGCAGTGGAGATAGTGCTACCTGAGTTGTGATTTAATTTGTTTATTTGTTCAGCCTCCTTTGGAGGCTCCGTGTCTGCCTGGTTTGGGGCGCTTGACTCGACAGTTCCCGGTGGGGCTGTTTTAATTTTGGTATTAGGTTCCTTACTGCTATTTTCTACCCCTATTGCTATGATTGGTAACTGCGCGTTTGTCTGTATTACAATTTTTGGCTCTAAGGGATGATCCTTCTTACTGCTTTGGTGTATATTAGATTCCTTGTCACTCCCGCTCTTGCCATTATCAAGGCTTTCCATTTGTGTACTCTGTTTCTCGGGAGTGTACTGGTTCCACTTGTTTCCACACTTTTTGTTTTTTGCCATTTCTATGTGTGAGTTTTGACAACCCCCTTCAGGCTCCATTGGCGAAGGGAGCCCCTTGAGGTTGCTATTAGAGGTACTTAGGAATGAGCCTGGTTCTTTCAAAAATGTGAAAATAGAATAGATTTTTGGTTGATTGCTTTTTCTATCTATTTTACTGGTGTCTGTGTCTATGTCGATCCTTTCTGGCCTTTCTAGCGATGTATCTAATAATAAAGGATCTTCTTGTTCAATCTGCGAATTATCTGAGTTGTTTCTGTGTTTACGCTTTTCTGCCCTGCGCCGTTTGGCCGGGGCATTGACAGTTGCTTTTCTGACTTTTCCTGACCTCATGACGCGCTTTGATGCTTTGGTGTTTGGTACTTTAGCGTTGTTCTTGTAGGTCTTTTGAATTTTTGAGTCGCGGCTGGTGGAGTTGTGGTGGCTTAATAGGGCTGGATTGCAAGTTATATCTTTGCTGTGTGTTGTTGAAGGACCTCTGTCTGCCTTTGTCTGCCTTTTTGCCTTTTAGCCTTTGTGTGAAAGTCTGCTTGCTCCCCCGATGGTAAAAAAAGCCTTCGGCTGGTTACATAAATTTTAGTTTTCGATCTAATGGAATTCTGATATATTTCTCCACAAGCCTCCCTTAGGGGTAGCTTTCCCAAAGGGCCTCGCACCTTGCGCCTCTTACCTTCTGCCTTCTGCTTTCTACTGTGTCCTCCTGGATTCTTCCTATTGAGCAACACTCCTGTAGCCCAGCTGTCTTCTCCCCGTACCTGTGGGGTTATGGGTTATGGAGTTGAAGGTTGATGTCTGGCAACTCTCTTCTGCTTTGGCAGTTTTTTCCCCCAGGAGAGAGAACGAAGGGTTGCCGGGTGGCTGGCTGGGCTGTTACTGGCTGGGCTGTTACTGGCTGGGCTGGCTGGGCAATTACTGGCGATGACGACAGCAGGGGAACAAAGGGGCAGAGGAGCGGGGGTTTCCCCTGACTTCCCCCTGCTCGACTCTGCACGCTGCCCCCCTGCCTGGCTCCCACGCTCTCCTCAGCTCCTCACCTCCTCAGCTCCACTGCTCGGGGCTGGTGGCTGGCCGTTGGGTAAGCGCTAGCTCTACAGCAAACCGCTTTGCCTTTCCTTTGGTGGGCTGATCCCAACTAGTCCCGGCTCAGCAACACCTGTGCACCTTTCCTATCAGGGCCCCCGTTCACTGCCAGCCGGTCCCGGCTTTCTGTGATCCGCACCTCGGTGGTTTCGCAGCCACGGCTGCCGCTGCCACAGCACCTGTGCTCCTCGCTGGTCACCACACTCGGTGTGCACCTTGTCACTGGGGAGAGGAGGGCTCCGCTGGTGCACTGGAGCACGCCCACACACTGCACGCTAACGCAACACGCAACACCTGTGCAACTCAGCACCGTGGTTTGTAGTTACGGCTGCATGGCTGAACGGCGCTCCGCTGCTTCAAGGCGCTCCAAGTGTGCGGGGCTCCTATGCGCTTTTCTCAGCTTTCTCTCACCCCCACTCGGTCCTCGGAGGTCTCTGCTACAGCCGCCGCCGCTGCTCTCCTCCGCGCCTCCTTACTCGCTCTCTCTTGACAAAGAGGGCATGGCCTTTGTCCACCTATCAGCAATCTCACTATCTGGGGCTAATTGGAGATATCAGGTAGGCTAGTTGGCCGCTAAGGATCCCTAACAGCTGAGTGGACTTTATTCCCCATCCAAGAGCGTGCCAGGGAGTACGTTTGCAGAGTGGTGTGGAAAGGGGGTGTGGCCTACTATGAGAAGTTATCAATGCTGCTGTGTGGGACTTACTGGAGGTAATAGGAGAGGTAGTTGGCCCCCAAGGTTGTCCTTCGGGGCCAACTACCCCTCCTGTTACTTCCACTAAATCCCACACAGTGGGATTACTAAGAGGTCTTCGGAAGTCACACACATTTTTCTCAACCACTCTGCAAATGCGCCTACTGGCACAGTACTGGTTGGGGATGAAGTCCACTTTTCTCCTGAGGGTCTTTGAGGGCCAATAAACCATCCTGGTACCTCCTGTTGGTCCTACGCAGCTGAATTCCTGGCCACAGGTTGGATGCCCAGCCCCCTTTCTCCACCACTCTGCAAAAGTGACTATCAGTTAATGAAGCATTCTTAATTTAATAGGTCTCTCATTTGCAAGAGTTAGAGCTATTTGGGTTGTAAATGTAAAAGTTGTTTACTAATGTTTTTTGGAGTGGTGTGGCTGTACGCAGTGTGTAGTAGGATTATATGGTATGTTGTGCAGTAAAATTATGTGGCTAGAAAGTATGTGGTATTTAGTATATAGGAATTATGTAGAGTGGGATTATGTGTTATGGAGAGTAATTATGTGGGATGGTAGTCTGTGTTGTGGGGTGGTAACATCAGGTTTAGTCTTCCTCTTTTCCAGAGAAGCTAAACTATGAACTCAATGAGACAAAAAATAGAAGGAATCACTGAGGAGCACTTTTGGGCCTAGTCAGAGGTATGAACAGGGCAAAAAGGTATTGGTAGTGGTGTTCCCTAAAAGGGAATAACCGCACATTCAAATCAATATTTAAATAAAGAGTTAATTAAGGCACATCATTTAAACAATTACTGCAAAAACAGTCGGAGTGCTAGAAAGACCACTGTCAATCACTACCAGGGGTCACTAAAGTAGATCCATAGGACCTGTCAGAGCAGAAATACAAGGGGGGTCTGGTCAGCACTATCCTAAAGTTAGTTTTAAAGATGACTTGTTAATCATATAAAATATTCAACCAATGTAGTCACAATGTGAGTAAGTCTAAACAAAGGTATACTTCATGAGACAAGGGAGTAATTATGTGGTATGGTTGTCTGTGCTGTGGGGTGGTAACATCAGGGTTAGTCTTCCTCATTTCCAGAGAAGCTAAACTATGAACTCAATGAGACAACAAATAGAAGGAATCACTGAGGAGCACTTCTGGGCCTAGTCAGAGGTATGAGCAGGGCCACTGGAATAATGCAACTGTTTAGATGCACATACTTTCATACAATGATTCATTTTTTGCATTAGCCACATAATCCATCATCTACTGCCAAATCTACAGATTTGAACCAAAAAAAGCCTTGTTTCTAGCTCAAATGGCTCAACGGTTACCAGAAATGCAGCGACAAGTGCTACAGCGTGGTAGAAGGTCATTTGTAAACCTAGAATGGTCACCAGTTACTTATTGCTAAAAGTGGGTGTTAAATTGGTACTAATGGTGTTCAAGCCACTCTTGCTTCTTTCTGCACCTCTCTTGCCTCTTTCTGCATTTCTGTTGCATCTTTCTGCATCTTTCCTTCTTTTTCTGCACTTCTCTTGCCTCTTTCTGCACATCTCTTCTTCATTCTGCACCTCTTTTGCCTCTTTCTGCACCTCTGTTGCCTCTTTCTTCCTTCAAAAAATATCAACCATATATAATTCTTTCCTTAAGGAGCACATAATAGCTCGACCAGACCAGAAGAGAAGCCTATTGAGACAGGTTTTTTGCCCTTGACTGAGTTCCTCCCCCCATGACTGAGCTCAAGGAAGTGGCCTTAAAAATAAAATCTGCCTCCCCTGCAGATCCAGCGGCACCTAGCAGAATAAGGGAGAGCATTGAATTGATAATACCTAACTAATAGATGCATCCTTCAAATGTGTGGTGGTCACCAGATCATGAAATCATGCCATTGTCACACGCCTAAAAAAACACTCAGTAAACCCTGAGCTGCGGGATAATGTCTGCCCCATCTCCCTACTCCCTTAGATATAAAAAATTGCAGAGAAGGTCATGAATAAACTATTAGTGGCACATATCAATTCACACAATCCCCCAGCTATCTGCATGATTTTCTGATACCACACAATCCCAGCCGGCACCTTAGATCACAGGAGCGCACCTACTCAAAGTACCCAGGAAAAATAAGGCAAGGATAGGAGCACGCTCATTTGGCTACCTAGCGACCAAAAACTGGAATGCACTCCCACCTCTGCTACGTGCAGAGAAATATGAGCCCATCTTTCCTAATGGCCTGAAAACCTGGCTATAACAATTTTAGTCCAATCCCTTTTTACTCCTACTTTTAGGCTTCTAGTATGGGGACACACCTATAGGGGTAGCCAGGCGCTCTATAAATGACCTATTTTTATTATTATTATTATTATTATTATTATTATTTCTGCACCTCACTTGCTTCTTTCTGCACCCCTCTTGCCTCTTTCTGCACCCCCTGCATCTTTCTGCACCTCTGTTCCTTCTTTCTGCACCCCTCTTGCCTCTTTCTCTACCCCTCTTCTGCCTTTCTGCATATCTGTTGCTTCTTTCTGCACCTCTCTTGCCTCTTTCTGCAATTCTGTTGCTTCTTTCTGCACTTCTCTTGCCTCTTTCTGCACATCTCTTCCACATTCTGGACCTTTTTTGCCTCTTTCTGCACCTCTGTACTTCTTTTGCTTCTTTCTCCACCCCTCTTCCCTCTTTCTGCATCTTTGTTGCTTCTTTCTGCACTTATCTTAGATCTTTCTGTATCTCTCTTGCTTCTTTCTGTACCCCGTGTACCTCTTTCTACTCCCCTCTTCTCATTATGAATGCCTCTTGCCTCTTTCTGCACGTCTGTTCCTTCTTTCTGCACTTTTCTGTTACTTTCTGCACCTCAGTTGCTTCTTTGTGCACCCCTTGTGCCTCTATCTGTACCCCTCTTCTCCCTTTTTGCACCCCTCCTGCCTCTTTCTATACCTTTTGCATCTTTCTGCACTAGTCTTGTTTCTTTCTGCACCTCTCACTTCTTTCTGCACCACTCGCGCTTCTTTCTACACCCCTCTTTCTGCACCCCTCTTGCCTCTTTATGCACGCCTGTTCCTTCTTTCTGCGCTTCTTTTGTTTCTTTCTGCACATCTCTTGCTTCTTTCTGCACCCCTCTTGCCACTTTCTCCACCCCTGTTCCCTCTTTATGCATCTCTGTTGCTTCTTTCTGCACTCCTCTTGCCTCTTTTTCCACCCCATATAGCTCTTTCTGCACCTCTGTTGCTTCTTTCTGCACTTCGTCTTGGCTATTTTTGTACTTCTGTTCCTTCTTTCTGCAACCATTGTGCCTCTTTCTGCATCCCTCTTGCCTCTTTCTGCTCCCCTTTTGCTTCTTTCTGTACCTCTCTGTTCCTTCTTTCTGCACCTATTGTGTTTCTTTCTGCACCTCTCTTGCTTTTTCTGTACCCCTCTTGCTTCTTTCTGCACCCCCGGTGCCACTTTCCACCCCTGTTCCCACTTTTTGCAACCCTCTTGCCTATTTCTGTACCTCTCTTCCTTCTTTCTGCACTTCTTTAGTTTCTTTCTGCACCTCTTTTGTTTCTTTCTTCATCCATTTTGCCTCTTTCTCCACCTCCCTCCCCCCGTTCTGCATCTTTGTTGCTTCTTTATGCAATTCTCTTGCTTCATTCTGCAGTTCTCTTGCTTCTTTTTGTACCTCTCTTGCCTCTTTCTGCACCCCTCTTGCCCTCGTTCTGCACTCATCTTGCATCTTTCTGCAGCTCTTTTGCTTCTTTCTACACTTCTCTTGCCTCTTTCTGCACTTCTCTTGCCTCTTTCTGCACTCCTCTTGCCTCTTTATCCCCCTTCTTCCTTCTTTCTGCACCTCTCTTGCCTCTTTCCGCACACCTCTTGCATCTTTCTCCATCCCTCCTCCTCCTCTCTGCATCTCTGTTGCTTCTTTCTGCACTTCTCTTGCCTCTTTCTGCATCCCTCTTGCTTCTTTCTGCACACCTTGTGCCTCTTTCCACCCCTGTTCTCTCTTTTTGCAACCCTCTTGCCTCTTTCTGTACCTCTCTTCCTTCTTTCTGCACTTCTTTTGTTTCTTTCTGTACCTCTTTTGTTTCTTTCTTCATTCATTTTGCCTCTTTCCCCACCTCCCTCCCCCTTTCTGCATCTTTGTTGCTTCTGTATGCAATTCTCTTGCTTCATTCTGCACTTCTCTTGATTCTTTTTGTACCTCTCTTGTCTCTTTCTGCACCCCTCTTGCCCTCATTCTGCACTCATCTTGCACCTTTCTGCAGCTCTGTTGCTTCTTTCTACACTTCTCTTGCGTCTTTCTGCACCCCTCTTGCATCTTTCTGCACCTCTATTGCTTCTTTCTGCACTTCTCTTGCTTCTTTCTGCACTCCTCTTGCCCCTTTCTCTCCCTTCTTCCCTCTTTCTGCACCTCTCTTGCCTCTTTCTGCACACCTCTTGCATCTTTCTCCATCCCTCCTCCCCCTCTCTGCATCACTGTTGCTTCTTTCTGCACTTCTCTTGTCTCTTTCTGCACCACTGTCCCTTCTTTCTGCAACCCTTGTGCCTCTTTCTAAACTTCTCTTCCCTCTTCCTGCTCCCCTCTTGTCTCTTTCGGCACCCATCTTGCTTCTTTCTGCACCCCTTGTGCCTCTTTCTGCACCCCTCTTCCCTCTTTCTGCACTACTCTTTTCCTCCTTTCTGCACTTCTTTTTTTTCTTTCTGCACCTCTCTTACTTCTTTCTGCACCCCCTGCATCTTTCTGCATCTCTGTTCCTTCTTTCTGCACCCCTCTTGCCTCTTTCTCCACCCCTCTTCCGCCTGTCTGCATATCTGTTGCTTCTTTCTGTACTTATCTTGCCTCTTTCTTCACTCCTCTTCGCTCTTTCTGCATCTCTGTTGCTTCTTTCTGTACTTATCCTATATCTTTCTGTATCTCTCTTGCTTCTTTCTGCACCCAGTGTACCTCTTTCTACACACCTCTTCTCATTCTGAATGCCTCTTGCCTCTTTATGCAGGTATGTTCTGTTACTTTCTGCATCTCTGTTGCTTCTTTCTGCACCTCTGTTGCTTCTTTGTTCACCCCTTGTGCCTCTTTCTGTAACCCCTTCTCCCTTGTTGCACCCCTCCTGCCTCTTTCTGCACCTTCTGCTTCTTTCTACACTAGTCTTGTTGCCTTCTGCACCTCTCTTGCTTCTTTCTGCACCACTTGTGCTTCTTTCTGCACCCCGCTTCTGTCTTTCTGCACCCCTCTTGCCTCTTTATGCACACCTGTTCCTTCTTTCTGCTCTTCCTGTATTTCTTTCTGCACATCTCTTGCTTCATTCTGCACCCCTCTCACCACTTTCTCCACCCCTTTTCCCTCTTTCTGCATCTCTGTTGCTGCTTTCTGCACTTCTCTTGGTTATTTCTGTATCTCTGTTCCTTCTATCTGCAACCATTGTGCCTCTTTCTGTACCCCTCTTCCCTCTTTCTGCTCCCATTTTGCTTCTTTCTAAACCCCTCTGTTCCTTCTCCCTGCACATATTGTGTTTCGTTCTGCACCTCTCTTGCTTTTTCTGTACCCTTCTTGCTTCTTTCTGCACCCTTTGTGCTTCTTTCAGAACCCTCTTCCCTCTTTTTGCAACCCTCTTGCGTCTTTCTGTACCACTCTTCCTTCTTTCTGCACGTCTTTTGTTTCTTTCTGTACCTCTCTTGTTTCTTTCTTTTCCCTTTTGTCTCTTTATACACCCCACTCTCCTCTTTTTGCATCTTTGCTGCTTCTTTATGCAATTCTCTTGCTTCATTCAGCACTTCTCTTGCTTCCTTTTTGCACCTTTCTTGCCTCTTTCTGCACCCCTCTTCCCCATGTTCTGCACTCCTCTTGCATCTTTCTCCATCCCTCCTCCCCCTATCTGCATCTCTGTTGCTTCTTTCTGCACTTCTCTTGCCTCTTTCTGCACCCCTCTTGCGTCTTTCCGCACACCTCTTGCATCTTTCTCCATCCCTCCTCCCCCTATCTGCATCTCTATTGCTTCTTTCTGCACTCCTCTTGCATCTTTCGGTACCCCTCTTCCTACTTTCTGAACCCCTCTTGCCTCTTTCTGCAACCCTCTTGCTTCTTTCTTCACCCCTCTTGCTTCTTTCTGCACCCCTCTTCCCTGTTTCTGTACATTTCTTGTCTTTTTGCACCTTTGTGGCTTCTTTCTCCACTTCTCTTTCCTGTTTCTGCACCCTTCTTGCCTCTTTCCGCACCTCAGCTGCTTCTTTCTGCACTTCTCTTGATTCTTTCTGCTCTTCTGTTGCTTCTTTCTGCACACCTCTTGCCTCTTTCTTTACCCTTCTTCCCTCTTTCGCACCTCTCTTGCCTCTTTCTGCACCCTTGTTCCCTTTGTCTGCACCTCGCTTGCCTTTTTCTGCAGCCATTTTCTGTTATTCTGTACCTCTCTTGCCAATTTCGGCACCCCTGTTCCCTTTTTCTACACTTCTCTTGCCTATTTCTGCACTTCTCTTGCTTCTTTCTGTACTTCTGTTGCTTCTTTCTGCACTCCTCTTGCCTCTTTCTGTTCCTTTCTTCCCTCTTTCTGCTCCTCTCTAGCCTCTTTCTCTACACCACTTCCCCTTTCTGCATCTCTGTTGCTTCTTTATGCAATTGTCGTCCTTCTTTCTGCACCTGTCTTGCTTCTTTCTGCACCCTGTGCGCCTCTTTCTGACCTTCTGTTGCTTCTTTCTGCACCCCTTGTGCCTCTTTCACACCCCTCTTCCCTCTTTTTGCATCCCTCTTGCCTCTTTCTCCACCCCAGTACCCCTTTCTGCATCTCTGTTGCTTCTTTATGTGATTCGTTTCCTTCTTTCTGTACCTCTCTTGCTTCTTTCTGCACCCTTTGTGTCTCTTTCTGCACCCCTCTGCCTTCTTTCTGCACTCCTCCTACATCTTTCTGCACCTCTGTTGACTCTTTCTGCAATTCGCTTGCCTCTTTCTGCACCCCTATTGACTCTTTCTGTACCTCCCTTACTTCTTTCTGTACTTCTCTTGCTTCTTTCTGCACTTCTGTTGCTTCTTTCAGCACTCCTCTTGCCTCTTTCTCCCTCTTTTTCCCTCTTTCTGCACTTCTCTCGCCTCTTTCTGCAACCCTTGTGCTCTTTTTGCACTTTTCCCTCTTTCTGCTCCCTTCTTGTCTCTTTCTGCATCTCTGTTGCTTCTTTTTGCACTTCTTTTTTTATGTACTTTTCTTGCTTCTTTCTGCACCCATTGTGCACCTTTCTGGACCTCCTACCCTCTTTCTGCACTCCTCTTTTCCTTCTTTCTACACCTCTTTTGTATCTTTTTGTACCTCTCTTGCTTCTTTCTGTACCACTCTTGCATCTTTCTGCACCCTTTGTGCCTCTTTCACACCCCTCTTCCCTCTTTTTGCAACCTTCTTGCCTCTTTCTGTACCTCTCTCTCTTCTTTCTGCACTTCTGTTGTTTCTTTCTACACCTCTCTTGTTTCTTTCTTTTTCCCTTTTGCCTCTTTCTCCGCCCCACTCCCTCCTTGCTGTCTCTTTGTTGCTTCTTTATGCAATTCTCTTGCTCCTTCCTGCACTTCTCTTGCTTCTTTATGCACCTCGCTTGCCCCTTTCTGCACCCCTATTCCCCTCGTTCTGCACTTCTCTTGCATCTTTCTGCACCTCTGTTGCTTCTTTCTACACTTACCTCACCTCTTTCTGTACCCCTCTTACCTCTTTCTGCATCTCTATTGCTTCTTTCTGCACTTCACTTGCTTCTTTCTGCACTACTCTTGCCTCTTTCTCCCCCTTCTTCCCTCTTTCTGCACCTCTTGTGCCTCTTTCCGCACACCTCTTGCCTCTTTCTCCATCCATCATCCCCTTATCTGCACCTCTGTTGCTTCTTTCTGCACTTCTCTTGCCTCTTTCTGCACCACTGTCCCTTCTTTCTGCACCCTTGTGCCTCTTTCTGCACTTCTCTTCCCTCTATCTGCTCCCACCTTGTCTCTTTCTGCACCCCTGTTGCTTCTTTCTGCACTTCTTTTTTTTCTGCACCTTCTTTCTGCACCGGTTGTGCCTCTTTCTGCACCCCTCTTCACTCATTCTGCACTCCTCTTTTCCTTCTTTCTGCTCTTCTTTTGTTTCTTTCTGCACCTCTCTTATTTCTTTCTGTACCCCTCTTGCTTCTTTCTGCACCCCTTGTGCCTCTTTCACACTCCTCTTCTCTCTTTTTGCACCCCTTGTGTCTCTTTCTGCACCCCTCTTCCTTCTTTCTGCACTCCTCTTGCCTCTTTCTGCAACCCTATTGCCTCTTTATGTACCTCACTTACTTCTGTTTGTACTTCTCTTGCTTCTTTCTGACCTTCTGTTGCTTCTTTCGGCACTCCTTTTGCCTCTTTCTGCACACTTCTTCCCTCTTTCTGCTCCTTACTTCTCTCTTTCTCCATCCCACTTCCTCTTTCTGCATCTCTGTTGCTTCTTTATGCAATTCTCTTCCTTCTTTCTGTACCTCTTTTGCTTCTTTCTGCACCCCTTGTGCCTCTTTTTGTATCCCTCTTGAATCTTTCTGCACCCCTCATGCCTCTTTCACACCACTCTACCTTCTTTCTGTATCCCTCTTGCCTCTCACTGCACCTCTGATCCTTCTGTCTGCAATTGTTTTGTTTCTTTTTGAATCCCTCTTGCCTCTTTTTCCACCCCACTACCCCTTTCTGTACCTCTCTTGCTTCTTTCTGCACCCCTTGTGTCTCTTTCTACACCCTTCTTCCTTTTTTCTGTACTCTTGCACCTTTCTGTACCTAGGTTGCTTCATTCTGTACTTCTCTTGCCTCTTTCAGCACCCCTATTGCCTCTTTCTCAACCCCATACATCTTTCTGCACTTCTGTTGTTTCCTTCTGCACTCCTCTTGCCTCTTTCTCCCCATCTCCCCTCTTTCTGCACCTCTCTTGCCTCTTTCTACGCACTTCGTGTCTCTTTCTCTATCCCTTCTCCCCCTATCTGCATCTCTGTTGCTTCTTTCTGCACAAGTGTCCCTTCTATTTCCAACCCTTGGCCTCTTTCTGCACTTCTCTTCCCTCTTTCTGCTCCCCTCTTGTCTCTTTGTGCACCTCTGTTGCTTCTTTCTGCACTTTTGTTTTTTTCTGCACCTTTCTTACTTCTTGCTGCAGCCATTGTACCTCTTTCCGCACCCCTCTTCCCTCTTTCTGCACTACTCTTCCCTTCTTTCTGTACTTCTTTTGTTTATGTCTGCACCTCTCTTACTTATTTCTGTACCCCTCTTGCTTCTTTCTGCACCCCTCGTGCCTCTTTCATATCCCTCTTCCCTTTTTGTGCATACCTCTTGCCTCTTTCTGCACCTCTGTTCCTTCTTTCTGTAATTCTTCTCTTTCTTTCTGCACCTCTCTTGCTTATTTCTGTATCCCTCTTGCCACTTTCTCCACCCCACTACCCCTTTCTGCATCTCTGTTGCTTCTTTTTGCAATTTTGTTCCTTCTTTCTGTACCTCTCTTGCTCATTTCTGTACCCCTTGTGTCTCTTTCTGCACCACTCTACCTTCTTTCTGCACCACTCTTGCTTCTTTCTTTACCCCTCTTGCTTCTTTCTGCACCCATCTTCCCTGTTTCTATAATTTTCTTGCCTTTTTGCACCTCTGTTACTTCTTTCTCCACTTCTCTTGCCTCTTTCTGTGCCCCTCTTGCCTCTTTCTGCACCTCTGCTGCTTCTTTCTGTACTTCTCTTGATTCTTTCTGGTCTTCTGTTGCTTCTTTCTGCACACCCCTTGCCTCTTTCTGTACCCTTCTTCCCTCTTTCTGCACCTCCCTTGCCTATTTCTGCACCCCTTTTCCCTTTTTCGGCACTTCTCTTGCCTGTTTCTGCAAATCTCTTGCCTCTTTCTGCACATATTTTCCCTCTTTCTGTACTTCTCTTCCTTCTTTCTGCACTTCCTTTCTCTCTTTCTGAACCCTCTTGCCTCTGTCTGCAATTCATGTGCCTCTTTTTGCACCTCTCCTGTTTCTTTCTGCACCTTTATTGCCTCTTTCTGTACTTATTTTCCTTTTTTGCACCTTTCATGTTTCTTTCTGAATCTCTCTTATCTGTTTTATCACTTCTTGTGCTTCTTTATGCATCTCTGTTGCTTCTTTCAGTACGTCTCTTGCCTCTTTCTACACTTCTTTTTCCTGTTTCTGCAACTTTTGAGTCTCTTTTGTCACTTTTTTGCTTCTTTCTGCACCACTTTTGCCTCTTTCTGCAACCCTCTTGCCTCTCTCCGTACTTCTGTTCCTTCTTTCTGTACTTCTTTTGTTTCTTTCTGCAGCTCTAATGCTCCTTTCTGCACCCCTTGCCTCTTTTTCCACCCTCTTTCATCTTTCTGCACCCCTGTTGCCCCTTTGTGCACGTCTGTTCCTTCTTTCTGCACTTATTTTGTTTCATTCTAAACATCTCTTACTTCTTTCTGCATCCCTCATGCCTCTTTCAGTATCCCTTTACCCTCTTTTACAACCCTCTTTCCGCACTCCTCTTGCTTCTTTCTATAGCTCTCTTGCTTCTTTCTGTGCCACTCATCTTCTTTCTATACCCCTCATCCCTCCTTCTGCATCATTCTTGCATCTTTCTGTACCTCTGTTCCTTCTTTCTGCACTTCTTTTGTTTCTTTCTACACCTTTTTGCTTCTTTCTGCACCCCTCTTGCCACTTTCTCCACCCTGTTCCCCCTTTTTGCATCTTTTTGGGTTCTTTCTGTACTTCTCTTGCCTTTTTCTTCATCGCTCATTCTTCTTTCTACACATCTGTTGCTTCTTTCTGCATTTCTCTTGCTTCCTTCTGCACCTCTTCTCCTTCCTTCTGCAAACCTTGTGCCTCTTTTTGCACCCCTGTTCCCTTTTTCTGCACCCCCTTGCCTTTTTCTTTACCTTTGTTCATTCTTTCTGCAATTCTTTTGTTTCTTTCAGTAATTCACTTGCTTCTTTCTGCATGCCTCTTGCTTCTTTTTGTATCCATTATGCCTCTTTCACACCCTCCTTCCTCTTTCTGCACCCTTCTTTCCTCTTTTTACACCTTTGTTGCTTCTATCTGTACTTTTATTTCTTTTGCACATCTCTTGTTTCTTTCTGTATTCATGTTGCCTCTTTCTCTACCCCACTTCTTCCTTTCTGCATCTCTGCTGCTTCTTTCCGCATCTCTAGTGCTTCTTTCTGTACCCCTTGTTCCTCTTTCTCCAACCCTCTTCCCTCTTTCTGCATGTCTATTGCTTCTTTCTGCACTTCCCTTGCCTCTTTCTGTACCTCTGTTGCTTCTTTCTGCACTTCTTTTGTACCCCTCTCACCCTTGTTCCCTCTTTGTGCACCTCTTTTGCCGGTTTCTGCAACACTCTTGCCTTTCCTGAATGTCTGTTGCTTACTTCTGCACTTCTCTTGCCTCTTTCTGCATACCTCTTGCCTCTTTCTGCACCTCTGTTGGTTCTTTCAAAACTGTTCTTGCTTTTTTCTACACCGCTCTTGCTTCTTTCTGAACCCCTTGTGCCTCTTTCTGCACCCTTCTTCCCTTTTCCTGCACATCTCTTGGTTCTTTCTGCATCACTCTTGCCTCTTTCTGCACTTCTGTTGGTTCTTTCTGCACTGATATTGCTTCTTTATGCACCTGTTTTTTTCTGCACTTCTCCTATTTCTTTCTACACTTCTCTTACTACTTTATGTATCCCACTTACTTCTTTCTGCACCCTTCATCCCTCTTTCTGCACCCTTCTAGCCTCTTTCCATATCTCTTTTGCTTGTTTCAGCTCTTCTTTTGCCTCTTTATGTGCCCCTCTTGCCTCTTTCTGCACCTCTCTTGCTTCTTTCTGCAACTCTCTAGCCTCTTTCCACATCCCTTTTGCTTGATTCTGCTCTTCTTTTGCCTCTCTCTGTGCCTCTCTTGCCTCCTTCTGTACCTCTTTTGTTTCTTACTACGATGCTCTTGCTTCTTTCTGCATCTCTCTTTCAAATTTCTTTCCTCTTGCGTCACTGCTCTTTTCTCTTTCTGCACCCCTGTTCCCTCTTTCTGCACCTCTTCTGCCTGATCTGCAACTCTGCTGCCTCTTTATGAACTTCTCTTGCCTCTTTCTCCACCTCTGTTGATTCTTTCTGCACTTCTCTTGCCTCTCTATGCGTCCCTCTTCCCTTTTTCTGCACCTCATTTGCTTCTTTTTGTACATCTCTTGCTTCTTTCTGCACCTTTCTGCACCTTTCTTGCCTCTTTCTGCACCTCTCTTGCCTCTTTCTCCACCTCTGTTGATTCTTTCTGCACTTCTCTTGCCTCTCTATGCGTCCCTCTTCCCTTTTTCTGCACCTCTTTTGCTTCTTTTTGTACATCTCTTGCTTCTTTCTGCACCTTTCTTGCCTCTTTCTGCACCTCTCTTGCCTCTTTCTGCACACACAGGGCTACTTTTAAACTGATCTCAGGTCAGGCTCAGCAGTGCACACATGCAAGTACAGCAAAGGGCTGCTGGCCACTAGACTGGCATGCCCTAGCCCTATTATGAACTAGGGCCTTACAGACGAAGTCAAGCCAATCACAGGGTATCCCAACCCATAGTATACCCTAGAGTATGTAGCTGTTTTCCCTGTATTCTAAGTATCTTTCAGCATAGCTCTGGCTCCGGGCCTAGTTAGCCAGAGCCCAGGGCCATTCAGAGTCAATTACCACCAGTACCAGTCACCAAATAGTTGGGGGGTGCCCAGGGCAAGGGATGACTTTTGAAAAAGGCCTCTTTCTGTACCTCTTTTGGTTCTCTTTCTGTACTTCATTTGGTTTCTTCTGCATATCTCTTACTTCTTTCTGCACCTTTCTTACTCTTTCTAGACTTCTGTTGCCTCTTTCTGTATTCTTCTTGCATCTTTCTGTGTCTTTCTTCCTCTTTCAACACATGTCCTACGTCTGTAGGCATAGTTAGAAATTATCATTTAAAAACCCATAGAAATTCACTGAAAAAACATAGGTTTCAGGGAAGTTATAGTTAGTTGGACATTTTACTCGTACAAAACCAGAGAAATATGGCTTTTATAGTTAAGCTAAGTATAACTCGCGCCCCCGCAATGTACTGCTGATGATATCACATATTACATCACTCATGACATGGTCAGTGACATCACTGATGACATCACTAATGACATCTGAAATGACATCATGGATGACATTATTGATGACATCATCCATGTGATAATCTCCCGGGCATGAACTTCACTTTGATTGGCTGCCAACACTCCAAACCAGGAAGTGTTGGAAGCCATCTTGTGACTCAGTAGAACCGATTCACAAGAAATCAGTGTAAAAAAGATGAAAAACAAGAAAAGGTGGCAGGGTAGAAACACCCTGACCCCCTAGGCATGTCAGGGGTCCCACAAGGAACCCCAGGCGCCCCCCCCCAAAAAAAATCTTTTAATAATTTTGGCGGAATTTGCGCTGGGGTCGTGAATCAAACCGAACTATATGAAAAATTAAGCGTTGGCTTCCGGGCTTCATTTTACTAAGGTACCCGGGTGGGCCAGGACACAGGGGCATTGCCCAAAACTAATAGTAGGGGCCGGCGGGTACCCCCGCAGCCCCGGGGACCACCACCTCCCTGGGGCTTCATTAAATAAGGGTGGGGACCTGCGGGCCACCAAGCCCCAGGGATCACCACCTCCCCGAGGTTGTGATAATTAATGAGTGTGGGGGCTCAAGCCCCCCCACATTGCCCCGGGGGCTACCACCTCCCCAGGAAACTTTGTATTTAAATGCAGGGGTCCCCCAGGGACCACCACCTCCCGAAGGCTTTGCAAACATTGGGAGGGGGGCCTTGCGGCCCCCTCCTGGAGACCTTGTTGGCCCTGGGGACTGCCACCCCCCAGGGATAGCTTCTGCAGGGTCCCTGGGTGCCCCCTCCTGGGACATTGCTGTTTGCAATGACAGGGCTGCTTTGCTTCATTAAAGCGAGACCAGGTAAACCTGCTCTCACTCCAAATAAGCAAAGCAGGAGTGCTTTTCCACAAAGGGAGCTGCATGTCAGCAGCTCCCCTTGTGGAAAAGCAATGCCGGCTCCCACAGGAGTCGAGGAGCCGGCAGGGACCATGGTGGCATTGGGGCTTCCCTCCACGGCCACCAATGGAAAGGGCTGGGCCCATGAGATGGGGTCCCTGGGGCCAGAAGTGGCCCGGGAGGGGGGCCACGTGCCCCAGCACTAAATAAAATAATAACATTTTAAAAAATAAATAAAAGAGACGCACAGTCCTAGGGGATGGGGTTCCCTCCTTAAAAAATAATATAAAAAATAAATATATGGCCATGCCCCGGGGAATGGAGTCCGGGGGGCAAAATTGGCCTCAGAAGGGGGGGCGCAGCCCCCTTCCCGTTATTTTGTTTTGTTAAATAGGTGTCAGGTCCTGGAGGATGGGGTCCCAGGGCCCCAACAATAGGAAAAGAAGGGATCCCCCAATAATTACAAAAGCCGGTATCACACTGGAGGCCATGCCTCCTCGCTGCAGCCCACTGGCACATTGTAAGTTGGAGAATTAATTACCCTTGAATACTGATTGTCTCTGGGGTCCAATTCGCCCACCAGGTACCTCCAGTATGCACAAGAAAACTTTGCAGAGAGGTGGAACAAGGCCACGCCCCATTTTTACACTACTGTGCAATGCAGCTCTGTGGCGCTTACTGGAGGTACATGGTGGGCTAGTTGCCCCCAGGGATCCTCAGGACTCAAGGGGACTTAATCCTCCAATTTACAATGCACCAGGGGCGAGTTTGCTCAGTGGTGCAGGGAGGAGGTGGGCCTAATATTACAAGTGTGCAAACACACCCCCTGGTGCTTTGTAATTTGGGGGATTAAGCCCCCTTTAATCCTGAGGGGCCCTGGAGCCCAACTAGCCCATCAGGTATCTCCAGTAAGCACCACAGAGCTGCATTTCAGAGAGGTAGTCTGAGGCCACGCTCCTTTTTTGACCTCTCTGCATTGCAGCTCTGTGACGATTACTGGAGGCACCTGGTGGGCTAGTTGGCCCCCAGGGACACTCAGG
>NW_028251534.1:0-18110 GCF_964263255.1 Lissotriton vulgaris
TCTGGCCTGTTCCAAGACACCAGCACATGAACCTGCAGGGGCACTGTCTTGACAGGCTTTTTGGCTCTATTTTGGAGCGATAAAGACTTTAAGCTTGCTCACACCTATAGGCTGTATTCTTCCCTTTTAAGCCCTTTCTTCCAGACCTAGAAGAGGATAGCTGCTTTATATGATGATAGATCCCTTACTCTAATCTATCTATTGCCTATTGGCTTTGCCTTTCATTATTTTGCCTATAGTAGAGGGTGGATCCTGTGGTCCTGACTTTATATTATGGTTTGTGTAGGTACTCTGACAGAGCTAAGGGTTATTTCATCCTTCTCAGGCCTACAAGGCCCAGAACTAGAGAGACTCCATTTTGCTTTCTATCCCTGCAGAGATGAGATGCTTCAAGGGGAAAGGTAATATTTTGGTTTTGAGCTGTTGTTCGCCCTAAGCGAACCGGAGAGAACCGGCCAGAGCTGAATCTAATCAAGAAGTGTCCCTGGGCTCAGGTCTCTAGACGAAACAAGCAGTTGATCACTGTGGGAGCGTCTGGAGCAAGGAGCCTGGTGCATGGACCTGGTGGGAGGAGGCTGATGGCTGGAACTTTCCATGAGGAAACAGCATTCCATAATAGTGAAGTACAGAGGCGGAGTTAGTTAGTCGAGTTGAGCTGGAGTGGTAGAAGCAGTTGAGTTGAATTGGAGGAGCGGAGAGTGTTGGTAGAGTTGGAGGAGTGGAGTTGCAAGAGGAGAAGAGACAAAAGATGCTTGGAACAGAGAGAAGACAAACAGACAGTCAGTGAGCTGGAACTGAAGGAAGCAGTCAGAAGCAGTTACTTATCAGGAGGAGTCATGAATAGCTGGAGTCTGAAATAATGCCTTTTAGAAGAGACTGATGTTATATCATGGATTAACCTGTGGGAGCAGCTGGAGTTTATTGGGCATTGGCACAGAGACATTTAAACAGAGTGATAAAGCTAGTGGAACAAACGGTTATCAGAGCGGCAGGAACCATTAGATTGAAGTTGGAAGGTGGAGAGAGTCCGTGGGGGAGAGAAATCCAGTGCAAAGTGATCAGCGCAGATGTGTGTCCAAGAGTGCAGGAGAGAATCTAAGATGAGCTAAGGCACAGACGAGAGAGGAGTCCAGATGACAGCTAGAGCAAAACTTCATACTAATCAGGTGCTATCAGTTTTTGTCATATTAGTGCTTTCTATTGTATGTCTAATCCTTTTCTTCCAGCGGTGTGTTAATCAAGAGACCCCGCAGATAACCTTGTCCTCATACTGTATGTCTAATCCTTTTCTTTCAGCGGTGTGTTAAAGTTCCTGTTAGTTGTAGAGACCCCGCAGATTTGTGTATGTGCATTCTATTATTGTAATAAAGATACCCCGGTTCTTAGTGAACTAGTGTGCATGTGTTATTCTTAAGATAGAGCTAACCTTTCTTCTAACCAGATGCTGTGTAGCAACTGATGGATCAAAAGGGAGTAGGAGCGCTTAAATCAGGGAATAACTCTTGCATACAGTGTGTATATCTCTTGTCCCTACACAGTGAAGGTAACCTTGTCTCCTAGTCAGGTATTACTGTTTGAACAGATGCTACCCCTGATCAGGTAAGTGATAACTGAATAATTAGGGAGAGAGAGGAGCCCTTGAACTGAAAGATAATTGATATACTAAGTAATTCGGCCATCCCATAATATTATTGTAGTAGCAAACCTTTAGTGGATAGTGAGAGAGACTTCCCAACATAGAGAGAGAGAGCTGAAGTTATTCATAGGAAAGTGGTCGTCATTGGTAAGTGGCGTTAGTGAGAGCACTGATTGTGGTCAGTGTGTAGATCTGCCGGATTGCAGATCGCATTGTAAGTGAGTGAGCACCGGGGGGATACGGTGTTTAGGTCCGCCGGATTGTGGACCGGATAAACAGAGAGCACTGGGGCTGCAGCCCAGTGTGAATGGCACGCCGGATTGCGTGTCGAGTGAGCACTGAGGGTGAGCAGTGTGTATGGCACGCCAGATTGTGTGTCGAGTGAGCACTGATGGTAATCAGTGTGTAATGGTAAATAATCAGAACTGCCCCAGGGTAGATTAGTCTGGACCCCTGTGGTCGCGAGACTATGAGGTATGAGTGTGGTGTAGGGCATGGATGTCCTTAGTAATCAGTGAGTATTCTTAGTATCCCTATAGATTTAGTGGTGTTTCTGATGATATGAGCTTGTATATTGCGAGTTCCCCATCCTCAGGTAGGTACCCAGGTGCCTGGATAGATGGGTCCTGAGGAGGGAGGTGGTTACGTTCCGGCTGGGTTGGAGGGGCTCTCAGGAGCTGATCCCATCTGGTCTAGAACCTGATCGTTACAGGCACATCCATTGGCATATGCAACAGCTTTAGCACCAGCCTTCATTGACTGGATCACTGGCACTTGCACTGACGCCTGGTACTGCACACGAGCTCCATCACTGGCACCCGTACTGGTGGAAAACAGCCTTTATAAGATGGGAATTACCATGCAGCTTTTACCACGGACGCATTGACCATGCATGCATTTTTTTTATCTTTTACCATGCATACCCTTACCACGCATGGTAAGTCTATTTAAGGTAAGTATGTATGTGTGGTAGGTATATATACATATAAAATACCTTGGTTACATTCACCATGCCATGCAAGTATTTATTTCCCGTCTTAGAACTCGCACCAACCACGAGTGGAGAGGAGCCGGTCTGGCGTTGGAAACTTTATACACACATATATATATATATATATATATATATATATATATATATATATATATATATATATATATATATATATATATATATATATATATATATATATATATATATATATATATTCACTGAAAAAACCATAGGTTTCACACCAGTTATAGTTAGGAATTAGCATTTAAAAAACCTATTAAATTCACTCAAAAAACCATGGGTTTGACACCATTTATAGTTAGCTGGAAATTTTACTGACATAAAACCATTGAAATTCCCACGTTATAGTTAGTTGGACTCACTATAACTTGCAGGTGTAATGCACTGCTGATGACATCACATATTACATCACTCATGGCATGGTCAGTGACATCACTCATGACATCACTGACGACACCATCCAGTGAATGTGTGTCTTTCTGAAAAATAAAAATGTTTTATATATGTATATGTAAAGGTCGATGGAAGAATAAATGTTTAAATAAGTCTCTTAATGGATGTTCTTAAAAAAAATTGATTGGTTAACTGGCTTATTAGGTGTATTTTAGTGAATACATATATTAGCGAGTATTGTTTAAATATTTAAATGTTTGTATCAGTGTTTAAATTTGTGTATAAGTGGCTGCATGGGTTGGTGAGTAGCTACATGTGTGTGTATATGGGTTATTAGATTTTCTTTTAGTATCAGTATGAGTGTCTGCATGGTTTGGTGGGGGTATTACTTAGTACATAGATGCATCAATGACTGACTCACTGTTTATGTGTTTGGAAGACGGCATATGTGCAGGACTGTATGGATGGATGAGTGTGTATATGTGTGTGTTAGTAAGTGAATGGCTGTCTCACTAGTGTCTTTATCAGTAACTACGTATGTTTTAATCTAGTATATGTGAGTATTGATGTATATAAGTGAGTATATGTGAGAGTGAGAGATTGAAAGAGTTCTTGTTTAAATAAGTATGTGTTTTTATAAGTGATTGTTTAAGAGAGTGAGTATCTGTAAGTTTCCTTAGAAGTAAGGTGGTAGTGTGTGTATAGCTGTATATGCAAATAAATGGATGTTCAATAGTTTTTTTGCATGTGTGAGTATGTGTGTGAGCAACTTTTGGAAGACTGTTGGTGTGTTACAGGATGTATAGGTGTATCACTACATATGATGAGTGAGTATATGTATGAGTGACTATATAGAACTGTTGGTGAATGAGTGGATGTGTATATAAATGGTGGAATTACTGAATTGGTTGTTGTAACTGGTATGGGTATCTCCACTTTTTTGAAAATGTTAGTTTCTATTTTTGAATATGTGTTTCAAGGGTTACTTTACAGTGAAAGGAGGTCTGTCACTTTGTCACAAGGATGGTGTCATCAGTGATGTCATGAGTGATGTCACTGACCATGTCATGAGTGATGTAATATGTGATGTCATCAGCAGTGCATTACACGCGCAAGTTATAGTGAGCCCAACTAACTATAACGTGGGAATTTCAATGGTTTTATGTCAGTAAAATTTCCAGCTAACTATAACTGGTGTCAAACCCATGGTTTTTTCAGTGAATTTAATAGGTTTTTTAAATGCTAATTCCTTACTATAACTGGTGTGAAACCTATGGTTTTTTCAGTGAATTTCAATGGTTTTTTAATAGCATTTCTCTATAGGTATAAAAAGTAAAAAATTTTATAACGAATTTTATATTGTATAATTATGTAATATTTTTTTTATTTTTTTGCCCCGGAGCGCTCCCGGGGTGCGCACCGGTGAACGCACGGGTAAGTGCCCCGTGGCGCATACCAGTGGGCGTCCCGTTAGCGCTATTCTCGCGTACGAAAACAACATTGTGACGTTTCGCGTAACCGCGTGATGTATCATATGACGCACTGCGTAAGCGCACCTGAGAGCACGCGAGCGCATACGATCGCGCAATGTCCTGACGCGCTTACGCTACGCGCCCCCGGGCGCGACTACGGGCGCGCCCCGGAGCACGGCCCGGGGCGCGTAGCGTAAGCGCGTCCGGTCATGTGACCTGAAAATGAAACTTTTTATTGGGTCATTTCACTTTTGGGTTCCTAATGATGTAAGGCCAGGTCATGTGACCTAAAAATAACACTTTTCATTGGTTCAGAACAGTTTTCTTTTCCAAATGATGAAAGACCCCACCTTTTTTCCTCATTCTACCTTTGTGCTTTGAGAGCGATAGACCTGCAGTTATTTCAGTACAAAATGGCTACATTAGCTGCAGCTGCTGGATCTTCTGGACCACCACCACCACCACCACGACAATAACCACCACAACTTCACAGTGGTGGATATCAAGAAGAGGAGGAGGATGAGGAGGAGGAGGAGAGGAGATTCGTCCCAGAGGACAATATTACCTACAAACCTAAACAGCACATCATCTGGCAATTTTTTTCAATCCCCAACGACAAAAAAAAAGTAAATGCGCCTAAGGCAACCTGCTTAATATGTCATCAGGAGCTGTCAAGGGGGAATCCCAACAAAAAATACTCCTTTGGCAACCACACAATGATCAGGCATATGCAACGGAAGCATCCAAATAACTATGCTAGGGCACAGGTCAGGGAACTGGCCAGACACCCTGTCCAATCTTCTGCCAGCACCTCCCAAACTAATGTTTCCACCCCATCAGGACCGGAAGTTAGGGAGATGTGCTCCACCATACAAACAAAGTTTGCCAATTTTAAAATGGTTTGTATTTTTTGTGGACAAACAATATGCTATGGAGAGAAATGCATCACACTTATTAACCGTGCTTGGGATAACCACAAGTGCCCAAGGAAACATTAATTTTTTCCGCTTTTTTTTTTTACTCCTGTTGAGCCCTTTAGAATTTCCTGTTTTTTGTTTCTCCCCTTAAAAAATACAAAAAAAACAAAAAATGTTCAGAAAACTCAAAAAAAGTAAAAAAATTTCAAAAAAACAATAAAAAAATATAAAACAACAAAAAGAATAAAAACAACAGTTCTTTTTAGAACTACCTCTAATGTATAAAAAAAGCATCTTTTTTGGGAAACTCTGTCATGCTTTTTTCTCCACAGTACGCTTCCCGGTACGCGTACCGGGGCACGTACCGGTCGCTCCCCCCGCGACAATCGAAATTTTTTTTTGTTTTCAGCGCCGGGGCCCTTTTATGTCCCCCACATCAAACCTAGGGGGTCAGGGGGGGGTCGACCCTGCCCCTTTTTGGTTATCTCCCCCTTTGTTTTTGGCCCTCTTGTGTCTCTATCCTACCGAGACACAAGATGGCCGCCGCTCCGGACTGTTTCGAATGTTTACAGACACCCGAGAGCCAATCAGCTTTCCATGCGCAAGTCGCGTAGCACGCCCGGTGCGCTCCCCGGTGCGCGTACCGGGGCGCGCTTACAGATATATATATTTTTTGGAACCTAAATTACTCAAAATCCACTGGAGCACATATCTTGAGACATAGCAAAGGCACATCGGGCTACCAGTCCCTACAATTTTGCTACGTTTGGTGGAAATCCATTCAGCCGTTCGGGCTAAAAGTGAGTTTGACCGCCTTATGGAAATTAACATGGGGAAAACACATTTTGGGACCCCCCTTTTATCTCGGCCCCCGCTTGACGAATCCCCCCCACATTTTCAGGGAAGGAGCGGGCCACGAACTTTGAGAAATTCGCGAAGATTCGTCCACCGGCGCAAAAGTTATTCCCAATAGAATGTTGCGGATTTCCTATGGAAAGTAGATCCTAACTATAACTACCTAATATATATATATATATATATATATATATATATATATATATATATATATATATATATATATATATATATACTTGCACCCACACCATGTACTGCTTATGACCTCACATATTACATCACTCATGACTTATTCTATGGCATCATTAATGTCATCACTGATGACATCATCCAATGAGTGTGTTAGCTTGCTTTACAGTTGACATAGTGGCAGGTAGCTACCATATTACATTACAAACTCATTTTGTACAGCATTTGTTCAGCTAATGGGTGTAAGTGTTTACAAAATGCATGTGCTTCTAATGCATCTTAGGTGTGTAGAAGTATTGCACATGTTATAAATCTGTGTCTTGAAGAATAAATCTGTGTGCAGCTAACTGCTGATGACTTGTGTCCAGTATGCTCCACACAAGTTTTTTGGTTCTGCAGAAAAAGTTTCCAACACGGCAAGGAGTCTACATAATATACTAAGTGTTGTAGGCACCTTTGTGTTATTAAACAGAATCAATCTCAGATTGACAGGTTCTACACAACACAGAAGACTGTGTGCACCAGGTACTAACCTATGTATTTGTGCTTCTTTGGCTTCAGGAGATGGGCTATCTGTTTGATGATGTCATCAGTGATGTCATCAATGATGTCATTAGTTATGTCTTCAATGATGTCATAACTCATGCCTTAGGACGTGTCATGAGTGATGTAATATTTGAAGTCATAAGCAGTGCATGGCAGGGCTCTGCTAACTATTACTGGTGAATTTCAGTTTTTTTTGTTCAAAATGTTAATGTTGTCGCTGACATATTCACCTAACCAGAACATTGTTTAACCTTTGTTTTTTCAGTGAATTTCTAAAGCTTTCAATTAAACAAATACAGATCTTTTTGTTACACCTAACTATAACGTTACTTTAACCTTTTGTTTTTTCAGTGAATTAATAAGGTTTTTTTAATTTCTGTATTTTTTATTGTGTAAAAAAATATATATATTTACATGGAGCATGGGATATACATGAGTGGAAGACCAGAGGAAGAAGAAAGAAGAAAGAAAAGAAAAAAGCGCCGGGGGGGGGGGGGTAATAGTTCGATTGTCCAAGTTCTGTGGGGCGTGTAAGGGAAGTGTTTAATGACCTAGCATTGTTAAAGTCCCTACAAATACTAAACAAACCAAGTATAACAATGGGTCAGCGAAATCATAATGTAGCTATCTAAATAACTGTGTGTGTAGTGATAGAACACAGTCCCTGAATCCAAGGTATTCCTGGTGAAAAATGTGTTCCCATCAGATACCCGTCCTGTACCGCCCTACATCATTTGGGATCCTTCACCCGAAGGAAGTGGAAACAAATCCACTTAGGATTAGGTAGATTGTGTCCTAATCATGTGAAGGAGTTAGGGATGTGTAGATGTAAACTATATGATGGTATCAGGGGGCAAAAGATAATAAGCAGTGCAATAAGTGCTCTCTGTAGCGTGTAATAAAGTGAAATTAATATTGGGTTGTGGGAGTGGAAAATAAGGGATTTATTATGGTCCTACCCACACCCAAGGTTAAAAAACAGTGCAAAGTAGTGTCAACAAATAACTACTTAGGTCTTATCTAGGTCGACATGTTTCTGCAGTTTTTTGGCTCACAAGACAGGTAATTTAACAGAGAGTTTCGGGCCATGGGTTTCTGATAGAGCTCCGACTTGAGTCCATCCACTGTGCCAATGATCATGAGTGATTATAAGATTGGGCATTAAATGTTACAGTAAACTAAGGCGCTGAAACGGTTTTATACAGCATTGAGCGAGAGGTTACAGATAAAAAAACTGCACTACCCATTCACGGCGTAGTTCTAAGGTACACGTGACAATTCACGTGCTATCTCTTGGCTCGTAAAGCATTGGTGCCTTCCCTCATAATAGGCATTTATTTTATTTTTTCCATTACTAGATTGTGCGTTGTATGATTAAAATCATGTAGCCCCGTTTAAACAACACTCGACAATCACTGGCGAGGGACTAATAATAAACAAACTACATTTCCCAGTTTTTCTGTAGTTTTCGGGCGCGCGTGACAAGGCGCGCCACGTGTCTCCCCGCCGGCCAATTAGAAGTTGTTTAAGTATTCCGCTTCCTGCCCGGTCGGTACCTCCCACTGTCAGCCTAGAGGAAGGCGAGGAGTACCGACGGACAGGTAAGCGGGTTGGGGGCTTCGATATTTAACGGAACGGAATGGGAAAAGCTGACGCTTCCGTTTAACTAAGCATTTTAGATTCGAGAGGGAGTACCTTTCTAGAATGCTAAATTTGTTCGATCCTCCATTAAGCCCAGATACCCGACAGACATCAACGGGTGCTTGGTTGCCAATAACTAAGCGACGGAGTACAAACACCTTACTCAAGCACATAATCTAGTTGTACTTGGAATACTTAAAGGCTATATCGCAAATACCATTTACTTTCCCCTGTACCAGGCTGAAATACAAAGCGGTGATAAAACCAACACGCTGGGAAAAGCTTGTGTTTTCTAACTGAGTTCTAGCGAACTCTTCCTCTTTCATTAATTTTTCTTTTCACATCCAATAGAGCGGTGCTCCATTTGTACCTGAGCTGTGGCCGGGTGAGGTGGAGAGTTCATTCCCCAGACTGTGGGTGAGTGTATACAACCTCTTTTACTCCAGGATTTCTTTACCTGGCCAATCAGTTGATTGCTTAACAACGATTGACCAATAATAATTGGCATACACACCAACATCACGAGATATTCTCTGTGTATTTGTAGCTATCGTCACTAACTGTGTGCATTTTGTATTATGTGTATGTTTGTTTGTCCTTTGGTGACCAAATGGATCATTTCAACCGGCGTTCTCAGGTGATATGATTTTTGTACACTCTTTTCACTTTAAATACCAGTAGCATTCGATCATTAAGGTCCTGATGAAGCAGATGGGTATCTTGTGAGCCAAAAAACAGCAGAAACATGTCGACCTAGATAAGACCTAAGTAGTTATTTGTTGACACTACTTTGCACTGTTTTTTAACCTTGGGTGTGGGTAGGACCATAATAAATCCCTTCTTTTCCACTCCCACAACCCAATATTAATTTCACTTTATTACACGCTACAGAGAGCACTTATTGCACTGCTTATTATCTTTTGCCCCCTGATACCATCATATAGTTTACATCTACACATCCCTAACTCCTTCACATGATTAGGACACAATCTACCTAATCCTAAGTGGATTTGTTTCCACTTCCTTCGGGTGAAGGATCCCAAATGATGTAGGGCGGTACAGGACGGGTATCTGATGGGAACACATTTTTCACCAGGAATACCTTGGATTCAGGGACTGTGTTCTATCACTACACACACAGTTATTTAGATAGCTACATTATGATTTCGCTGACCCATTGTTATACTTGGTTTGTTTAGTGGTTGTTGTCTTATGCCTCCAACTTTGCGGTAGTGAGGAAGGGGGAGGATAGAGGTCGAGGTCGAGAGAGAAAGTGCTCGGGTCCGCAAAAAGTGTGCCCCCTCTATTGTTGTCTGGATTCTACGTCTACGGGGGTTTATGTGATGTTAGGTAGTGGTCTAGGGGTCCCCACATGTTCGACTGCCTGTGGGTTTTCGGTGAGGGTTTCGCTGTGATGTTATCTGCCCCACTTAAGAACGTGACCCAGTTGAGCCATGCTTGGGGCGCAGCTTTCGAGGTGTCTTTCCAATTACTTAGGACCGTTTTGACTGCCGCCGTCAGCAATAGGTCAATGAGGTCACGATCTTCTGTCGTTGTGATTGATGGGGACGTAAAACCTAGGACTAGATTTGGGAAATCTATGTGTATGTCTACTCCTGTGATCTCATTGATAAGTGTTCCAATTCTGTTCCAGAATTCCCTGACCTTAGGGCAGCTGAGCAGAAGGTGTTCTAGGTCTCCCTTCCCTTTGTCGCAATTCCAGCATGTATCGCTGTCCCGGATCCCCAGGGAGGCCAGGCGGGCCGGTGTCCAGTATGCCTTGTGCACTAGCCAATATTTGGTCTGGTTGAGCGCTGCCGTTATTTTTTTCCTAGTAGAGGATCTCCACAGCTCTGCTTTCTCTGCTTCGCTTAGCTCCCTTCCTGCTGCGGCCCCCCAGAAATTTGTGACCTTATCATTTAGTTTGGTGTTTTTGGGCGGAGGACTTTGTATAGGTGTGCTACTTGGTGTCCTAGTGTGTTGAGACTGGCTGCGAGTTGTATGAGCGATGGCATCCGGCTGTTTAGGTTTGCCTTCCTGATAGCCACTTTGATTTTCAGGAAGTTGTAGAGCTCTATGCTTTGTAGGTTGTGTGTTTCTTTGATGGTGTCGAATGTTGTGTACGCGCCCTGTTTCTGAAGGTCTTGGGCAGTGGAGATGCCATGTCTGTACCATTCGTGCATGTCTAGGACCTTATCTCTGTATTTCAATGTCGGGTTGTGCCATATGGATTCGAGTTGGCTGCCCCTTATGCTTGTTTTCAATAGTTTGTCGACACTCAGGAGAGCTGTTTTCGTGTTCTTCAGGACGGGGTTCTCCTTGACTGCTGGGTGTCGGGTGGCTGTGAGGAGGGTGATGGGGTTCATGCCTTTTAATAGTCCACGCTCTAGTGTTAGCCATGCTGGGGTATATTCCTGTCTTGGGTTCAGCCAGTGTAGTCCCTGTCTAGCTATGCATGCTACCTGGAATCTTTTGAAGTTTGTTATGTTCAGACCGCCCTGATCTTTTGTGAGCCTGAGCTTGTGTAGGCTTATTCTGGGTTTTTTCCCTTTCCACAGGAAGTTGTTCAGTATCTTGTCTAGTCTCTTGTGGAAATCTTCTGTGTTAGTCAGTGGGAGCATGGTTAGCAGGTAGTTGACCACTGGTGTTAGCATCATTTTTATCGCTTCTACCCTTCCCCACCATGTTGTGAATTTGGGGGACCACCCTTCTACTTTATCCTTAATTTTCTGGATTGTTACCTGTTCATTGTGTTCCAGTGTCGTTCTTAGGTCTCTCTCAAAAAGGATGCCCAGGTATTTTATGGGCTTCTGTTGCCATGGTAATCCGGATGTCCCTAGTACCTCTCTTGTTGTGTGGATGTTTAGGGGTTTGCACTCTGATTTGTCTTTGTTGAGTTTGTACCCCGAGACTTGGGCGTATTTGTCAATAGTGTCAGTCAGTGCTTTAATGGATCTTTCCGGGTCTTCTGTGACTATTAGAACATCGTCCGCATACGCCGCTAACTTAAGGGTTTCTCCCCCTATTGGTATCCCTACTATATCTTCATTTGTTCTAATCATCGTAAGGAGTGGTTCAATGGCTAAAAGGAATAGGGCTGGTGAGAGTGGGCAGCCTTGTCTCGTACCCCTGCCTAGGTTGAGTATGTTCGATGTGCCTCTGTTGACCACCACCCTCGCTTTGGGATTGCTGTATAGGGCCATCACCATCTTCCTGTAGTTTGTTCCTAAACCGAATTTCGCCATGCAGTGCTCTAAGAAGGGCCATGAGACCCTATCGAAAGGTTTCTCTGCGCCTAGGGCTATCATGACTGCGGCATTGTTGCTCATGGAGGAGTGGTTAATTATGTGGCATAGTAGTCTTGTGTTGTCGTGGGACATGGGGTTTATGAGGTAGCCCACTTGAGAGTTGTGTATGAGTTTGGGTAGGTATGCGTTGAGTCTATTAGCAAGTACTTTTGCGTAGATCTTGCAGTCTACATTGATGAGGGAGATCGGTCTAAAGTTCTTCGCCTCAGTTGTATCCTTCCCCTCCTTTGGTATGACAATTATGTTTGCCTCAGCCATCGACGGTGCCATGCGTCCAGCCTGGACGCATTCTGTGAATACCTATTTCATTGGGGTTTGAGAATGTGCAGGTACTGCTTGTAGAAGCCAGCTGTGAAACCATCTGGCCCTGGTGCTTTATTGTCCTTGAGGCTTGCCGTGGCTTTGTCTATCTCATCCTCCATTATGTCCAGCTCTAGGATGTCGCGTTCACGGTCTGATAATGTGGGTGTGGTTATGTTTCCTAGCAGCTCTTTGCCCCCATCCTCCTTCAGTGTTCCATCCCTGGTGTACAACCCCTCATAGAAATCTCTGAAAACCTCTAGAATGTCTTTGTTTGCAGTCATGGACTTGCCCTGTCTGTCTTTGATGGCCCCTATTGTGTGCTGTCGCTGTTTCCCTCTTAAGTAGGATGCTAGATTTTTGCCCGCTTTGTTTGCAGTGCAGAGGTTAGTAGATTTATATTTGTTAATCCAAGTCCCTGCTCGCTCACTCAGTATTCTATTGAGTTCGTACTTCTGTTTGGTCAGGTTCGTGAGTGTGTTCTTATCTTCCATTCTGGCTATGTGGCTGTTCTCCAGCTTTTTAATCTCATTTTCTAGGTCTTCAATTTTTTTGTTCCTTCCTTTGTTCAATCTGCCCTTGACTGTCATGACTGCTCCCCGGACGGTGGCCTTTAGTGCGTCCCATAGTACCCCCCTGTTTGTCTCTGGTGCGTCATTCATTAGCAGGTATTCTTTTATCGCCTCCTCTATCTCGGCTTTCGCTGAGATGTGATGGAGTAGGCTGTCATCGAATCGCCATCTACGGGTTGGCTTTTCGTTGTGCCTGCCCGCCAAGGTTAGACTTATGTGCGAGTGGTCTGATACTGATGTGGGTCCTATCTCCGTGTGGTCTATGAGGTGGGTGTGTGTTTCTGACATGAGGATATAATCTATTCGGCTGTATGAGTTGTGTAGGTTGGAGTAGAATGTGTATTCTCTGGCATCTGGGTTGCTTAGGCGCCATGGGTCTCTCAGTCTGAGTTTGGCGCAGAGATTCTTCAGGATGTTGGGATTGTTTGTTAATTGGCTTGGCCTGTGTGGGTGTTTGTCGATCGCTGAGTCAAGAACCTGGTTCATGTCCCCCGTGACTATCAGCAGGTCTTCCAGCGGTAGGGTGTGTGTAGTTGTGATCCTACCCCCTCCCAGAATGATTTGTCTTCGGTGTTGGGACCGTATATGTTCGCTACATGAAATGTTTCTCCCGCTCTTCTAAGAGTGGTCACCAGTGTCCTTCCTTGGGTGTCTGCTTGTGAGTCTACCACCGCTAGCTGGGAGTTTTTGCTGATAATTGTTACTACCCCATTCTTCTTATTCTGTGCCGGAGATCCCACAACCTCGCCTATCCAGTTCGCACCTATGCGCCCAATGTCTGCTGCTTCTAATCTCGTTTCTTGTAGCACATAGATGTCGCCTTTGAGTTTCTTAAGGTGCTCAAGCACCTTCCTCCTTTTGACCGGACTGTTGAGACCCTTGACATTTAGGGACACTATCTTAATGTCTGTCGCGATGCTGCTCTGGCTGGTGTTTGTCATTTTATGATGTTCGTGTTCAGCGGTCTATTTGGCCCTTCCTTGTGTGCTTGTGGTTTCTGTGTTGTATGCGGTTCTCTGTACCTATGCCCGCGCTTGCTGGACCTCGACATGAAGGTATAGAGGGAAAGATAGTAGAGAAAGAGAAGATAATAGAAAGTAAGCCCATGTATACGCTCCCCGCTCCCCCCCACCCGCCCTGGTCCCTCCGCCCATCCCTCCCTTCCCACCCCCCGCCCTCCCTTACTTGCTGAGTGGGTGTGCGACGACAAAGTTCCTCTACCCCGCATTATACCTGAGGTAGATTTTGTGTTCTTCCTTTGGTGTATCCTTGAGGTAGGATGGAAAGAAAAACACAGTCTTATTCTGTCTCTGTTGCATAGTGGGCCGCTCGGGTTGCCACCGTCCGTCGGTGAGCCTCGTTGTGTATGCTTGGGAGTACCCCCAGGCCGTTGTGTCTAGTTACAGCTCTTGTTTGTCTGTTCCTGGTAGCTTGAGGTAGATACGTTGTCTTATGTTCTACATATTTCTTAGTTTGTGGTACGTCTTACTCAGATTGCCCACTCACGTCTGGTGAGGCACTTCTTTTCGCTGCTCCGGGGCTTTTTATCTCCTCCATCTCTTCCACCGGTGGTCCTCTTAGGTAGTTCCTTAGATCTCCTGGGCATTCAAAGATCATTGTTTTCCATTTGTCTGTTACTTTGAACCTGGCCGGGCCAACGAAGCTGAAAGTGGCGCCTCTCTTACGCAGGGTTTCTCTGAGGGCCAGGAATCCTTTTCTTGACTCCACCGTAGGCTTCGAGTAGTCTTGGGTTAGCACGATCTTGCTTCCCGCCCACGTCAGATTTTGGTTCTTTCTGGCAAAGGCAAAGATGGCGTCTGTTTTGCTCATCCTGAGCGGGTTGCAAATTATCGCCCTTGGCCCCTTGCCTGTCATTGTTTTCCCTGCTGGTACTCTATAGGCCTTTTGCACCTCGAACCTTCTCTCAAATGTGATGCCCGTGAGTTGTGGGATCATCTCCTCTAGAATGGCTGCACACGAGCCTGCTTTGTCTTCTGCTCCTTCTGGTACGCCCAGGATCCTTACGTTGCCTCTTCTTGCCCTGTCGTCCTTCTCCGCTAGTTGTTTTTGTATGGCTTTAGTGACTTTTTGCAGTTCTGCTATGGCCTTGGTGTTCTCGCTTGTCTCGTCTTCCACTGAACTTATTCGGCCTTCTGCTACTTCCATTCTTGTGTTTGTTTTGGGAATATCCGCTCTTATAGCCGCCAGCTCAAGCTGCATGTTCTCCACCTTGAGTTTTGTCTCTTTCGCCACTTCATTGCCCTCATTTATTCTCCTTAGGATGGTCTCTAAGGTGGCTGTTTCGCCTTTAGTTTTCGAGGGGGATCCTTGATTGTCTATTTTGGGTCTTTTTTGCTCCTCCCCTTTCTTCCCCTCATTGCCCGTCATTGTTCCAATGCCTCTTCTAGATAGGATGTTGCCTAGCCGCCCTTCTGCCAGGACCTCCTTTGGTACGCTTATCGCCCTTGACACCGGCACGTGGGCCCCTTGATATCTGTACCTGCTGGGCTCTCTGATGTGCCTTGTCCTGGTCTTTGCTTTTGGTCCTGCCAGCGTGTGCTTTGTCTCGGTTGCGGCTGATCAGCCCAATCGCTCCTTGATTTAGCGACCCTATGCGTCCAGGAGATGTTGGGGCTGTTGTGGGGTTGATGGGGTTTGTGGTCTTATTGAGCACTTGTCGGTGTGTCTCTCTGAATTGGCGTTGTGCCTCTATGCGCTCACTTGGTTGGGGCTTCCACTTATTCAAGACCCGTGTGCCCTCATGCTTCTTTTTACCTTCTAGGCGCTTGCTCGTGTTCCACGTCTTGTGTGCTTGTTTCTGTGCCTTTTTTGTCCTGCGTGTGTCTCTTGTTGCCCCCACACACCCTCCGCTCAGGCTTAGTTCTGGTGTCCCTCTGTGTTGACTTCTGTGCCCTTGGCTTGCTTCCCCACCGGGGCCTGAATGCTGCTTTACCGTTTGTGTTCGCAAGTCTCCAGGTGCATGCGTTCGCGGGGATTCCGTTGCGTTGCACACCTTTGTGTGTAGAGCGAAGCGTTGTGCTTCTTTCCCCCCTGGCAGTGCATGTACAGTTTTGGCGGTAGGTCCCCGTGTGCAGTGTGCACGGGGCTGTGTATGGGGGTTTGCTTGCGGTTTTCAGCGCCCGCCCGGGTTCCATGTGGAGTTGTTGTCTTCTGGTCTCACCCCTCGGACTTCCGGTTGCAGCCTCCGGCTCTCGTGTGCCTCTCGCTACGCTCCCCCAGGCGTGCTCCTACCTTCTCTGGTCTGCCGGGTAGGACGCTGCTGGGTTCGCGCTCTCTCCGCCTGCTTCCCGCCTGTGGGGGGTCTTCGCGCTTGCCTCCGGTGCTGATTCCCGCACACCTCCTTGTTCGTGCGACAACTTCCGGTTGGGCTGCTCTTCCGCTTCCGGTCTCTTGCTTCCGCCTTCCGCCTAGGATCGATGAACACTTCCGGCAATGGCGCTCTCTCCTGCAGCTACTTCCGGTTGGGCGCCTTACCCCTTCGGTGGGTCACCCCTTGGATGGCCCGGGTCGCTGGGTCTCCGGATCACCGGGCTGTCTCCTGTGATGCAGCCTGTCTCTCTCGCTGTGCCCGTGTTGATCACCGGCGCTGGACACCCTTCTGCTTCACGGACATCGGATATCGGCGTGGTATGAGTTTGGCACGTTTGGGGTGGGTCTCTGGTTCTGATTGTCAGGGAGTGATGGCACAATGCAGTGCCGTCTTCTCGCTGCGCTCTCCGTTGTTTTTCCTGTAGGTAGCTCCCACTAGCCTCAGGGCGCCATCTTGTGCTTCTCGTTGTTGTTATCCGTGGTGGGAGTGAGGCTGATTTCCTGGTGATGTGGCTGCTCTTCCTCCTTCTCCGTCCGTTATCCTTTAGCGCCGATCTTCCCCCACCCGTTTTTGTGCTTTGTGGCAGGATCTGGCTAGTTTGGCTGGTTAGTTTTCCCTCAGGGATGTGGAGCCGACGGACTCAGACAACCGTCCACATTGCCGTCCAAGCCACGCCCCCGAATTAATAAGGTTTTTAAAGTAAATTAATTTTTCACTGTCAATGTATATATGGGAGGATGAGGAAAGGATGTATCTTGTCTGCATACATTTTTTCCAAAGGGACTGGCTACCTATTATACCATAATGGAAGAGAGTGCACTGTTTGGTGAAATCCCTGCTATGAATGATGAATAAGTGTAATAGGGTATGATATGGTATATTTCAGTTGAGGTTGTCCATGTTCTCAGTACTTGTCAGTGTCACATTAAGACATCTTTTAACCAAGATCAGTAGTATGTGGAAAGGGACTGGCTTCTTTGCTGACAACTTTCTCTCAAATGATAGGTGTGCATATTAAGGTGTGGGGGGAATGGCCTCTCCAATGCCAATGAAACCCCTCTCTTGGATGATGGGTGTGCATCGTACGGTGTGGGGAGAGACTTAGCTTCCCAAGGTGATGGGCCTAAATAATAGGCTCTGATAAATTCCATCTCCAATAAGAATGATTGCTACAGCGACAGGAGTGCATAGTTGAGGGTATTCAGAGATTGCTTACTCCTTTCTACTTTTCACAATCTTGTGAGAGTCCATCGAGATCGCTAATTAAAAAAAATATATTTTACGTTTTATTCCTCCCAGTCCTTAAGTCTTACACACCCCTCTCAATAACTAGGGTGATAATATGCATTTCTCCTACTAGAGTGTGTTGAGAACTCACCTACTCCTTTTTACTTATCCCAATCCTGTGAGAGTCCCACCAGATTGCAATTTCTTTTATAAACAGTATACATTTACTTACATCACAGTAGTTATACCGTAGACACCTACTATCCAAATCTAAGAGAACAGGATGCCTTTCTCCTGCCCTCCAACAGCCAGCCAACTAGAGCGATCGCTCCCTCTGGACTCACGGGAGTCTCTCACTTCTGCGGGAGCGAGAAGGTTGATGGGAAAAATGGGCGTCTTGCCCAATCAGAGGGCTCCATTTTTTTATTCAATCTCTTATAGACCTCTTGCATATCCAGCCGCCAAGATATCTATATTTTTTTTACCTTCATTTCTCAAAAACAAGGGAACAAATTCTCACCAAATCACAAATGGAAGATCTGCGGACCAAGATATAGCTTCCTGCCACATGTGGTGTGAATCCGTTTTGTGACCCCACTTTTTTCTCAGGCCCCACTTGAAGGATCATCCCGAAACTTTCCATGAACAAACTAATCAAAAATTAGCACCTTTTAAAATAGTTTCTATGTGATTCATCAAACGAGGCCAAAG